>NC_068937.1:8332837-8412556 GCF_016801865.2 Culex pipiens pallens
TGCCTATTACTAAATTGGAGGTTTAGATGTGCTCTTTCGATTGAATTTTGGCCCGAAACCCGGAACTCAAAGTCTGATTTTTGAGAGCTCTTTTTCTGAAATACATGAGCGATGTCTGTATCCGCTCTTAAAAATGTGTGTCTTCCATCACTGGAAAACCGCTCGTAATACCCACAATTTTTATAAGTCAGATCTGTAGCCGTGGGGTCGGAGACGAACATTTTATTTTTCAATTCCCAATTTTCGACCAGTAAATGTGGTCGAAGCTATTTTTAGAGGTATTTTTTTGACTGTTTTACAGATAACACTATCAAATTTGAAGAATTCAGTTTCAAACAAAAAGCCATTCGAAAACACGCGCCATAAACTGTTTGGGCCCAAAATTTGAAGCTTTTCCAAAATGTATTTTCATAGATATAGCCATTTTAGTGTTTTTCGTCATATTTTTATCTTATTTTTTCCTATTAAATTTTTGGATTTATACAAAATCATATACTGAACATCAAATTCGAAGTCCCGGCTCGTTCTCGTTCTCTCTCGAAAGCTCGACAAGTCGTCAAGTCGAAGCTTCAACGCCAGCGCTTCAACGCCAGCGCTTTTACGCTTGCGCGTGAAATTGTTCTTTCTGGCTTCTCATAATTGATCGACAAAGTGCAATAGCGATACATATTTTTTTAAGTTAATCATAGACTAACAATAAAGACTGAATAACCTTTATTTTTTTTCTAAAAATGTCAATCCAATATGTTTTTCTTAAATAAATTTAAATGTCTTGCGACAAATAATGTACTTTAAAAAAAATGGCATTTGAGGTTTAGCCTAAAAAGATTCGAAGTTTTAGGTAAAATTCTCACTGGATGGTATCATTATGTTTTTGAAAAAATAATTGCACCAATATATTTCCGGAGTTTCATCATTTTGTAAGAAAGGCTCTATTTCACCTCTGGTGATATTAAATCGGGGTTTTTTTAAATATTTATGCACTGATGCAAAGTTGAGGACACCACTATTGAGCATCCAAATAATAATGGTGCAATATTTTTATATAAGAAAAAAATATATTTTTTTTTCTAAAAATTGGCAGCGCTGCCCAATGGCTTCACAAATTATAAGGAAAGCATTTTTTTAGCCAAAACTGATATATTTCTAAATATTAATCATGGCGAAATTCCATCTATTATGTGAAATAGAAAAAAGTGGGATTTTAAAGAGTGTATTTTCTTCTTTTCTAGTTTTTAGACACATTTTTCGGAGAATTAACAAAAAGATTTTTTTCATTTCATGTTTAATATTCGTTTAGTTGGCTGCCCTGTTAAGAGACATCGGTACTTAAGTGATTTGTTAAGCATTTCTGGGCACACTGCCAAAAGATTTGTTGGATTAGCGCAGCGATTCTCAACGGGGGTACCGGGCCTACTTGATTTACATGGTAGGGGGTACCAGCCTAGAAGAAGGTTGAGAATCGCTGGATTAGCGGAATAGTTTGTTTTTTTCAGCTTTTTCAACTTTTTATTTGTGTTTTGTTTCTGATTTGAGTTCATGAATCAATTAAAAATAAAGCAACAACGAAACCTCCCATTTATGCCCCAACAATTCCACCAACGTCAATTGCCGCTCAGTACCCGATCGTTTTTGAATTAATTGGAGTATGAATCCACGGGTAAGAGGCTACTGCTGGGTGAATTAAACCATAAAGAAGCTCACGAACATAAACAAGAAACCCGATCCCAGCCGGTGATGCCTCTGGCGGACGAAGCTGCTCGAGTGATGAATGGCATTGAAAACGAAAACTTGCTTTCTTAGCAGAAGTTTGGTTACAAATTTAGCCATTTATTGAAGCGAGGTCGGAACCCTTTCAATGTGAATCGATTTCTAGTTGGGAAAGAAAAAAAAAGCGAGAATGATTGTGCGGTTTTCGTTTAGTGAAATCACTTGGGGTTTGCTGTCTCCGTTGAAGTCTCTCAGGTGTGACCTTCTCGCTGTCATCGTCGTTTTTATGTTTTTGCTGAAAAGGGAACAATAAAGTAAGCTAAAGGGGGGAGGGGGTTTTGCTCAACAGTTATCTCATGTAAACATTCTGCCTTTTGTTGCTCAGCTATACCGGGAATTGTGTTGCGCTGAAAACCAAGTCTGCAATCAACAAAGTCAACGTTAACGGAAAAGCAGCCCAGTGTGTAGTCACATGATTAGTACGTCATCGTAACAACACACACACACACGTGGAGTTCACAAAACGGAACCCCTGCGATGTCTGCGCAAAATCACAACAATTTTGCTTGGTTTTGGTTGAGGGAATTTTCCCCCCCTCGAGCTGATGAAAACATTACGAGTTCTTCCCGCCGAAGACACCTGTTGCCTTAAGAGGGCAAGAATGGTCGTGGAACTAATCGATCGAAAGTTTAGTTTCCGACTTTGTTTGGTTTTGTCTGGCACTCTGGTGGAAAGAAGCGAATCGAAGCCGGCAAATTGAATTAGGATTCAATGGCTGGAGCGGGTGGGGGAGGGTTGTTTGTTCAATGGGAAGAAGTATTTCGAACGAAAGCAGGTGAAAAGTGCTGTGGGAAAATTTGTTAAGTGTGAATGAACGTTGAGGCATGGACACCGGCTCTTCAACTCAAAAGTTTGAAAAGAACTTCACCGCAGTTACACCCAAAACTGGCAGCGCTAGTCCGAGAGAATGATGGTCTCGAGTCGAGAGAATAGTGGTACCATTCATGGACGCAGAGAACACAGTTCGAGATGGGCGATAGAACTATTCTCTCGAGGTTCATTTGCAAAAAAAGTTCATCCGTCAAACAAAAAACCAAAAATGTCGACAATGGGAATCGAACCAGAGACCTTTGACAAACCAATCCAATGACTTAGCTGCCTCGGCCACCACAGCTTGGTGACCAAGGAGAAGTCAGAAGTCGATGTATGACACTTGTTGGAGATTTATTGATTCAACTAACGAATGAACTCATTTGTTATGATGGTGTGAGTTGGTACCATTATTCTATCGATTTTGGCACTGAGCCCTCAATAAATTTTGAGAGAACGATTATCTCGACTCTGAATTTTGGGTGCATACATTTCCAATGTCCAAATAAGCCATTTTGTATCATTAGTTTCTTAATACAAATCGCCATGCAAATTTGGGGGCTGCCCATAGAAAAATTCTATGGAAATATTCGATAATCTGTAACCGGAGAAGAGATTTCCTGATCGATTCGGTGTCTTCGGCAAAGTTGTAGGTTATGATTAGGACTATTCGTGAAAAAATAGTCACACTTAAAAAACGGTTTGTTTTTGTCAAAAAAAAAAAGATTTTTTGAAAAAAAAGTATTTGTAATTATTGAAAAAAAAAGAAGAAATCTTGATTGAATGTGAAGTTCAATTGTAAATCGAAACGTACTTTAATATTTGTTCTTCCTAAATGCACCGTTTTTGAAGTAAATCAATTTTTCGGTTAAATTATTTTGCAAAACTGTGCTTTATTTAATTTTAAAAATATTATCCATTTTAGTCCCTCTCTTTAAAAAATATCATAACTTTGCAACTATTTGAGCAAGAGACTTTCTACAGGTTGCATTTTATAGAAAATTGTCCAAGGAATTCGATAAGAATAAAATTTTAACCCTTAAATGCCCCCTAATATTATATTTATTCGTTTTAAGTTTAAAAATTCACTTATGACCAATTCCTTATATTTTTATTTTTTTATTTTATCACCATCGTGTTCCCCGGACAATTTTACATAATAATCAATGTAAACCTCAAACTAAAATAAACTATTGGCGAGATACAGCGATTTTACTGAAAAAAGTTTGATTTTGCGCAGCACTCGGAAGTACATGGTGTACTTTTCAACTAAAAGGGTGGAATCCCGCATAGTTCGATGTTTGTAAGTGAGAAACTTATTTCGGATTTGAATTTATAGGACAGAGTGCTACGCAAAATCGAACTTTTTTCAGTAAAATCGCTGTTTCTCGCCAAGAGTTTATTTTAGTCTGAGGTTTACATTGATTATTAGTAGGCTTAGTGATTTTTCACGCTCGGAAATGGCAAATTTCACGGGGACCTAAATTTCTAATCTCCAAATTTCACGCAAATTTCGCGGAACTTGAAAAATGTTAAAATAACTCGAAAAATCCTATGCTTAAATCACAGAAACTATTTTTTATACTTCATTATATATTTTTCTTCAATAAACTAAAAAAAATCTCCACTAAATTTGAAGGCGACACAAAAAAAATATCCTAATTTAAAAAAAAAACCCTCTTTTTTATGCATGGGCTCTATATATTTTTTGAAACAAAATATAGGGCACGCGTATTCTCATTTACTAAACTGCTTTTGTAATATTCGACTAATAAAGCTAAAATGTTTTCGATAATTTGCTTCTGTTTTATCATTTTACATTTCATTAATTTCGAATCAAAGCAAGATTTAACCATCTTGTCCAGTCAAAATGAGTAAAATAAATTTGATTTTCTGCGATATTTAGCCCATTTATCATATTTTTAAAGGGTTTTAGCTCACTTTTTAAAAACTAAATTTAAATTCAATTTGCATTAAAACAAATTTTTTCAACAAAATCGAAGTTTGTATACTAAATGAGAAAAGAAAACAAAAAAAAAGTTTTTATTAGCTTTCACGGGAATCATCCACCCAAATAGCCTAAAAAATTGATGACTATACCTTTTAAATAAAATAGCAGTAACATTTTTATTGAAGCTTTTTAATTGAAAACTAATAAAATTTCATTAAATAGTCTCTATGGGGACCATCCATAAACCACGTGGACACTTTTATGGGAATCTCAACCCCCCCTCCCCCCCTCGTGGACAATTGTCCATACAAAAAAAAAACTTTTTTGTATGGCTCGTGGACAATCGCCATACCCCCCCCCCCCCCTAAAGTGTCCACGTGGTTTATGGATGGTCCCATGGATGAAATATTTATTAAGTTGATATTTTAAAAAATTATTTGAGAAAAATGATAAATTTCACGCCGTCTACGAAATCGTCAAAAATCACTAACCCTAAATTAGTAATTAAACCAGGGTATTCACTCGCTTAATACTACAGTAGTCCATAAGATTATTTTTAGTCCTTTTTGAGTTTGATAAATTATTTTGAGAAAAATCGTTACATTTTCACACAAACATAAAATTTCAAGGGATTTCGCGGAAAAAGCCAAATTTCGCGGATTTCACGCTGTCCGCGAAATCGTGAAATTTCACTAACCCTAATTATTATGTAAAATTGTCCGGGGAAAACGATGGTGATAAAATAAAAAATAAAAATATAAGGAATTGGTCAAAAGTTAATTTTTCAACTTAAAACGTTCAAATATAATATTAGGGGGCATTTAAGGGTTAAAATTTTATTTTTTCTATTTTAGTTTTGTTAAATAATTTAACCGAAAAATTGATTTATTTTAAAAAAACGGTGCATTTAGGAAGAACAAATTTAAAAGTACGTTTCGATTTATAATTGAACTTCACATTTAAACTAGAAAATTTGCGTTACGTAATAAAAGAGCGCTCCCTTAAGACTTTGAAAAACCTAATAAATATTTGATAATTAAGATGAGATGCATTTAACCCATATTTTCATAATATTTTTTGGTACGTTTGACTAAGTTTAAACTAAGACCTAGACTAAGTTAACATCTAAATTTTAAAACAAAGCTTAAGCAATAAATAAATATGTAAATGCAGCTTGATTTCAGCGATTATGGCCAGCCGAAAGCAATGTTTCATTTTGACACATTGCTTGAATATTTGAAAAAAAAACTTATCAATTTTTCCCAAATGTTTTATTTTTATAAACATATATGTGTGAATACTAGATAAACTTCATATTCAGTTATCGGTTACCTTAAATATTGAATAAATTTCAAACATTTTTCGTTCTGAATTTTGAGAAAATGTTTGTAAAAATATTAATAGATACAAATTAAAATAGCGAAAAATAATTTGTATTTTATAACTTTTACAATAATGGTCATGTTTTGATTCTGAATAAAAATGATGAGTTCTTCCAAGTTGAAGTATTTTGAAAATTTTGAGTTTTATCAAAAATGCCAATTATTTGAAAAATTCGGGAAAAGTATACTTGGAAAATGGGGTTTGAGTGGTCACCCTGTAAAAAGCTACGAAAATACTCTAGAATTTACTTTTTTGAACTTTCTTGAACATTGTTGAACAGAGAACATTTTTTTTTGTTTTTTGTTTTTTGTTTTTTGTTTTTTGTTTTTTGTTTTTTGTTTTTTGTTTTTTGTTTTTTGTTTTTTTGTTTTTTTGTTTTTTGTTTTTTGTTTTTTGTTTTTTGTTTTTTGTTTTTTGTTTTTTGTTTTTTGTTTTTTGTTTTTTGTTTTTTGTTTTTTGTTTTTTGTTTTTTGTTTTTTGTTTTTTGTTTTTTGTTTTTTGTTTTTTGTTTTTTGTTTTTTGTTTTTTGTTTTTTGTTTTTTGTTTTTTGTTTTTTGTTTTTTGTTTTTTGTTTTTTGTTTTTTGTTTTTTGTTTTTTGTTTTTTGTTTTTTGTTTTTTGTTTTTTTGTTTTTTTGTTTTTTGTTTTTTGTTTTTTTGTTTTTTGTTTTTTGTTTTTTGTTTTTTGTTTTTTGTTTTTTGTTTTTTGTTTTTTGTTTTTTGTTTTTTGTTTTTTGTTTTTTGTTTTTTGTTTTTTGTTTTTTGTTTTTTGTTTTTTGTTTTTTGTTTTTTGTTTTTTGTTTTTTGTTTTTTGTTTTTTGTTTTTTGTTTTTTGTTTTTTGTTTTTTGTTTTTTGTTTTATGTTTTTTGTTTTTTGTTTTTTGTTTTTTGTTTTTTGTTTTTTGTTTTTTGTTTTTTGTTTTTTTTTTAACTTAAATTTTGTTCACTTAAATTGAAACTGATCCACCCTGTTTGCTGTGTCAATTTTTCGTAACTGTTATTTTCGCTCACATGAAATCGCAAACAAGAGTGACACATATAGTTTCGTTGTTATTTTTTCGTTTCTCTCATTCGTAAACTCCAAAAATCAATTGTTGTTTTTCTCCTCTGACTTTTTTTTTATCATCTCCAGTCCCCTTCGACAAGATCGATTGGACAGGTGTGAAAAAGCTCACCTAATGATCTTGTCCCTCTACTCTTTCTTCACGTCAATCCGATTTTGAGACGTCCGAGAAAAAAAAACGAAACTTTCAAATCGGATGTGCTCCCCAAATGGCCCAAAGGTGATTCGAATGTGCTATCATGCTTCAAATGCCACCCATTTTCAGAGTTCCAACAGTCGACTGAAGCGAAGTTTACCGTTAAATTGTTGCTCGTAGGCTTTTCCGCTTTGTGTGTTTGCAGCTTAAGTTGGCTCTTTTTTTTGTGTACGCTTTGTTCCTTTTTTCCGTGTACGAATTTGCTACAGTTTTTTTAGATACTTGGAATTTAATCGAACTCACTTTCCACGGAACATTATGGAACTAAACAGTTGAAGGAGGAAAAAAACCGAAACAACAAGGCGATTAAACGGACTTGGGGTTTTGGTACGCAAATCGGAAAATGCGTTACCCGGTGAAACATGGCTCAAACAACTTTAATTAATTTCCTTTATTTTTTTCTGGGCTGCCACTTTGCGTGCAGTCGCTGCAGTTTTGAGAAGCTTCGGTGGTGATGAAATGTGCCAAGTCCCAAGATGAAAATTGTACGATTTTTTTTTTGCTTTTTCTTCCTCGTCACAAACACCATCTCGCTCATCGCCTAAACCACACGCAACCAAAGCTGGCGGGGTAATTTGGGAGAGCTTTTTTTCCACTTGATTTAGCCAAGAAGAGTTATCATTTAAAGTGCGAGCGTGCCAGACGAAAAAAAAAAAAAGTTGGTGGAATGTCTGTGTAATGTTACGTCAAAATCATACAGGAGGGAAACTCCTAGCTTTGGTTAAGTAACGATAAGACTACTACAAATGCTTTTGTTTTTTACTTCATATTTTTGTCTTTAGAATATTTAAAAATTCGGGTGAAGTTTTTCGTTCAAGATCATTAATATTTTTTAAAAAATATAAAAGCTTGACGTTAAGAAGATGAAAAGCTCCGAATCTTAACAAAATTTATTGGAAAAAGATTTTTCATCAAAATGCCCATTTTGGTGCCATCAATTCCAAATATGTAAAAGGACTCGAAAACTTTCCACATTTATTAAGAAACTTGTTATAATTACAATTCCAAATAAATTGAAGATATTTCTGAATTCTGTTTTAATAACACTTAAACTTGTTCAATAAGAAATGATTTATTTTTTTTCAGGAATTGTGTGGTCCGTTACCCAAATCAAACTCATTTTCAATTAGACAATCATGCTTCTTTGAGATTGTTAAAAAAAAACTTAGAAATATTTTACAAACAATGTCACTTCAACTTTTTTCAGGGTCAATATGATGTTGTATATATGACCATTTAAAAAATATGACTTGATTAAAAAAAATAATATTATTTTTATTTTAAATCAGAAAACTAAAAAAAAAACTAATACAAATCAATCAAATTTAAGGAAATTTACCAGAATTATCAAAAAACAATATTTTGAGGTGGATAAAATTTGAAAACTGTGCATTTTATCAAACAAATTTGTTGATTGTTTCCGGTTGCACTAGATTGCAAATGAGAAAAACGAAAAAATCGATATTTTGCAAAAATCTTTTTTCTTCGAAAATTACAATTTTTAATTTTTTTAACATTATCAAGATTACCACAAAATGATTAAAATTGTTTTGCCCACGTTAGAAAAAAAAACATTCAAAACACTAAGACAAGCCATAAACAGATTTGAAAAAATGTCATGTCATCGTGATTGAATTTTTTGTAAAATCGTTTAAAACTATTTAATAAACTGGTCGTGTTCGTAAAAGCATGGAAAAACTCTCAACAAGCTACTGATTTTTTTATAAATATGAAATTTAAAAAAAATGTTTAGTTTTTTCTTCATGAAAGATTTTATTAAATTACCAGTTACCATTATAACTGAAACAAAAATAAATTTTAAATCATTATAAAAACATTTTTTTATATAGCCAAGTTTTCATTTTTTTTAATTACTGCTCCTCTTAAAAAAATGAAAAATTCACAAAAAAATGCAAAAAAAAACAAAAAAGATTAGGAACTTAGAAAACCTTTTGATTTTTTATTTCTATTTTAGAAAATGTATAATTTTGAAAAGATGGATGCCATCTTTTCAAAATTTAACATTTTTTAAAATAGTAAGAAAAATCAAATAAATGTCTCAAAAAATCATTTTTTTACTTTTTTTGTGAATTTTTGCAAAAATATTTTTAAAAACCCGAACATTTTTTTTAAATAATATTTACAAAAATAAATAATTGCATGTTTGACTTTAGACATTTTTTTATTTAACTTTTTAAAGATATGCTTTTGTTTGAAAAACAAAAAAAAATATTACAGATAATTGAATCTGATTTTTGCCAGAAATATCTTTTTAGAGAGCTGGTCATTTTTTGAATCGCATTGTAAATTTAATTTCAAGTTTTTATCCCTTACCCCCCTCCCATTACCACTTTCTTCAAAATTTCCTTTAATAATCAAAAAGCAAGAATATATTTATATTAATTAAATATTCATTGAAAAACTTCTACAGTTCATTGTAGGATACATTAAACCGTCGGTGTCGTGCTATCTTGTCAAATTGATTTAAGAAAGCAATTTTGTGCAGCTCACAATGCCTCACCTTTTGACCTTCACAGATCCCCAAAATTCGGTTTCAATCCTGAGATATTCACTTGAATATTCAATAAAAACAAAAAAAAAAAAATTTCGTGCATTGTTGTCACTTTTCAATTTTTAAATATTTTCGTGCTTTCTTGACACACCCTGAAAACTCCTGTAATTGCGACAACTGGCCAAAAGGATTTCAGATCAGAACGCGTTTGACACTCGGACAGGCCCGACTATCGTAAATATTATAATATTAACTCGGGACTCCACCTACCATATTAAACCAAACATCGGAATAATGCACAGAATTGTCAACCGAACAAAACGTGTTGTTTATTGTTTACATTGCGTGTTCTATTTTTTGTTTATTCAAGGTCGAACATTTTTATATAATATTTTAAAAATAAAATCACAGTTGCATGACTGTTAGAATCTATAAAGAATTTTGTAAAAAAAATCGTTTCAAAAAAAGCTTGAGATCTGATTTTTTTATTTTTTTGGCATATAGCGTTCGTTGACTCAAAGTCACCCCTGTCTGGTGGCTTATAGTTCAGGTTATTCAACAAACATTGAATAATTCTATTACGTTCTTTCACCGTGTGTATAATACCATTTATCGGCCCATAAATTCTAACCAACACACATTTAAAGCGAATCATCGACTCATTATCGAACCCGATATGCCGGTCCAATTTCGAGTTATCGCTCAGTTCAACAATAAGAAGAAGAAAAAAAATCCTATTCCAAACCCACAACCACAAAACATGAACTAATAATAGTAAACCACAATGCATGCACAATTCGAACGCGCGCGTGTGTGTGTGTGCACAACACTGTGACTGCCCAACCAGTGCAAAACACACATCCTGGTTGTATTGATATGTTGCGACCAGCGAGCGAAATAACCACAAAAGAAACAACAACAACAACGAAATAATTACTGCTGCTATCTTTTGATGTGTGAACGATGTGTGTGTCACAGATCGCCGGCTTATATCAACACTGGCTTATGCTGCTAAATTGCACCGACAAGAAATGTCTCTCCCGCAATCAAAACTGGAGCGAATTGGTGGGGCCTGAAGAGAGCGAACGAATTATTTTTGTTTCAAAATAAACCGCCAGATGAAAATGAAAGTAATGATAGCGATTGTGTCAGATGGGTAATTTGTTTTTGGTCAGAGCAGGCGATTATTTTCACCTCTCACTCGCCAAGCACACAAACACACAACCAAAACAAAATTGACAAACTTGGGGGAGAACAAAATGAGACATAAACAGTTGGAAATTGTGGGCACCGTAATTGGCGATCGAATTTGGTTTCGAAAAAAGTAAAATAAATAATAAATTGACAGTTACCGGTGCGGATTGTCGGTCGGAAATCCTGTTTGGAGACATGGTGATACTGCTCGGGGTACTTTCACTCAGTTGCTCGGATTAGGTTAAATAATTTTGAAAGGTTACGTTAAAATATGACATGTTTGACGTAACTTAATATATAAAAGGATTTTCTTAAATTAATTTCCATATGAAGTAATAAATAAATGTTTCGCTTTGCTTTCTGAATTTATTTTTGAACGGTTTCGAAGGGGAGTGGAAAACAAAATTAATCGAAAATTGTATTTATACATCATACAAATTTATTCCAATCATTTTTATGATGTTCTTTAAATGGATTTAAAATTGCTCGATTTGTTTTTTTGTTTATAATATTGATGAAAAAAAATCAGTATAAAAAACAATTACAAAATGTAAATAACATTTTTAATGCAAAATCAACTTCAAAAATTGATTTTGAATTGAATTGTACAATTTTAAGAACTGATAAAATGTGAAAATCAAAAACAAATAGCATATTCTTCAAGTTTATATTTTTTTCGAATCCTAGCTAATTTTAATTAATAAAAAATCATTGCTAATGTCTTTCGAGATTCAGCAATTTATCAAATAAGGGTTGTTTTATTAAATTATGTTGATTTTTTTTCCTAAAAAATTAGTTTTAATTTGAATAAATAAAATATTTTCTCACTTTTTTTTCATAAGCAGCAGAAGAAAATAAAAAAAAATATCGATGATTATTGTAAGCAAATTAAAAGAATTCAGCGAAATCTTCATTCGGCGAATTTCCTTCAAGGGGCCATCCATAAATCTCGTGGACACTCTTGAGAGAGAGGGGAGGAGCAATTTGGCGATTATCTACGCTCCATAGAAAAAAGATTATTTTTTAATTACCACTGAATTTCCAAAAATGTGTTCACGTGGTTTATGGGTGGCCCCTACTCATCATTCTCCGCCAACTCTTACAACAGTTGCCCTCACCCTTTGACTCTTTGATATGTGTGAAACTTTGTCCTAAGGGGTAATTAGGATCCCTGTTCCCTGAATTCGAGGTGTTTTTTTTTTCATATCTAGCGACAGAGGGGTGGTACGACCTCTTTTAATTTATAACTTTCAAAAATGGCGTTTTTATAATATTTTGGCGTACTAAAACTTCAGAAAAATTGAAAAAAATTAAACTTCTGAAAAATTCTTTTAAAAAAGTCTGATATTTAAATATCTGCTAATTTTAGTTCTTTACACCCAAAACTGGCAGCGCTAGTCCGAGAGAATGATGGTCTCGAGTCGAGAGAATAGTGGTACCATTTACGGACGCAGAGAACACAGCTCGAGATGGGCGATAGAACTATTCTCTCGAGGTTCATTTGCAAAAAAAGTTCATCCGTCAAACAAAAAACCAAAAGTGTCGACAACGGGAATCGAACCAGAGACCTTTGACAAACCAATCCAATGACTTAGCTGCCTCGGCCACCACAGCTTGGTGACCAAGGAGAAGTCAGAAGTCGATGTATGACACTTTTTGGAGATTTATTGATTCAACTAACGAATGAACTCATTTGTTATGATGGTGTGAGTTGGTACCATTATTCTATAGATTTTGGCACTGAGCCCTCAATAAATTTTGAGAGAACGATTATCTCGACTCTGAATTTTGGGTGTAACTGTTAAAAAAAGTGCTATGTCTATGAGAGAAGTAAATTTTAGTGATCTACCTGAATTTTCATGAACCCAAAACGTGCTTTTGTTCATTTACAACATTTTTTTTTAATTTATTTTAAAGAGTTATTTTTTACCCTTATAATAATCTAAAAAATTGTAGGAAAGAAAAAAATTACTAAAAATATGGTGTTTGTTTGCAATGTATTTAACAAAAAAATCTCTTTTAATTATTCAAAGATATGTTCATGTTTGAAAGAAAGGATCATCTAATCAAAAATACAGAAGCAACATTAATTCAATATGACAGAATATAACAATCTTTAAAATATAAAAAAAGTGGAATTACGTGATCAAAAAAAATATGCTTACAAAAAAAGCTATTTTGAAAACTGATATTTTTTGAAAAATTGGAAAAAAAAAATCACTAAAATATTGCAGAAACAAGCATACATTATTTTCAAGGCATAAAAATTCTTCAAATCTACAAAAACAATTGTTTTACAGAACTACTTAAGCATGAACAGAAAAAAATCTATAAAAACTAAAAAACTAACTGCTACAAGGAAGTATTTTTCATAAACTTTTTAAGCAACTGGCCATGTATGAAAGAATGGAAAAAGTAAAAAAAAAATTAAACAAGAATAAATTATTTGAATTGTATTTATAAAAAAAAATATATGAATTTCAAAATAAAAATCCCAAAAAGCTCTTTAAAAAATATTTATTTTTTAAACAATGCCACTCACAAGAATATTACAGAAACAAGAATATAACATTTGAGTTCTGACTTTTTTATACTACATTACAGAACTGGCAATTTTTGACATAAAGCAAACACAAAAAAAATATTTCTGAAAAAAATCAGTTTTTTTCACAATTAACTTTTTAAAGAACTGCATATTTTAGAACTTCCATATGGCTGGTTCAAATTGCTTTTAAAATTATAATAATTGCAAAATATCAATGAATTTGTCACATTTTAGTTTTTTCTGAAGTATCACATCTTTTTCATCCGGGATGTTTATAGGAAGACAACATTTTAAATGGTATTGATTTAAATGATACATTTTTCTACATTCGATCTTTTGTCCTTTCGACCTTATCTTTTTCTGCTTTTTTGGAATTCGACCCTGTCCTTTCGACCTAATGTCTTTCAACCTTTTGTCTCACTTCCCTTCAAACAGCTGTCAAGAGGGCAAAAATTCCGATTCAAACGTGATTTCACTAGAAAATATGTTTGAAAATGTCTGCATAAAATCTTTTACAGAAAATCATACTATAGTTCAGACTCGATTATCCGAAGGGCTCTGAAAAATTTCACTTCAGATTATCGAATCACGAAAACAACTTTATGTTTCGTTGTCTTATTTTTGATTGTTGAGCTTAGGTATGGCCCATAAACTACTCTAATGTGATTTGACAGTTTTAAATCAAAGATGGCGGCTAAAATGGCGTTTCATATTTGACTAAAATTGGTTCGCAGATCTCGAAAATGATGTTAAAAACAAAATAAAGCAGAAAAAAAGTTCGTGATTTGATTATTTGAAGTCCCATACAAACCTTCGGATAATCGAGTCTGGGCTGTACTTTAAACTTCAATTGTGGTGAGATTTATGCATTTTCGTCATGATGAACAGTTTTTTTTTCTCTAGGAATCAACCAGTTTTAAAGTACAGGAACTAAATCCTAAACAGCTTCCTATAAATCCGCCTCCAAAAAAAATGCTGTCTTTAAATATGCAAATGTTGATTAAGGCATCTCTCGAAATGTTAACCAACCAGCTTCTGCACAAATCAAACTCCAAACTGACACAGTGACATTTTTCACCTTTCAGCTAAACAAAAAAACCAAGCTCTAAAAGAAAAGAAGCAGCAAAATCATCAAACGCCATTCCGCGAGATTCGACACTAATTCCACGTTTGACAGCGGCGGCGCGCTCACAATCTGGAGAGCCCTTACAAATTCAAAAAACTCTCGCGAAAGAGACGAGACGTGATTCTCCTTTCTTTCTTTCTTTCACCGCCGCCGCTCACATTCCCAGCGCTGTAATTATTGTTTTTATATTCATACACGCTCGTCTTTTCATCTTTTATTTTGGTGTGTGAGTGTGTGTGTGTTTTGAGCATCTCGCCGCAAACAAAAATATAATATTTTGACGCTCTACTTTACGTAATGCCTTAGACTTAATAATGATTACATCCGCCATGTGAGAAGAAATAACTTTCAGCAACTGACGCCATTTTAATGTCTAAGGTCACGTTTCATTAACCACCCAGGTTGCGAAGCGTTTCCAGAAATCGGTTAGGGCGATCTAGAAATGGTCGAAATTGAGCCCAAATCGGGAACAAAAGAAAGTGTTTCCCCCAATTTAGTCGACTTTTCCTGTGTTTGCGCTCGCACATACACGAAGCAAGCAATACATCAAAAAAAAAAAAATTACAGACTATGTGTCTGTAAGTTTGGAGCTGGCGTTCACCTAAATGCTGGAGGTTGCAATTTAAGACACGTCAAGAAAGAGGAGGGAAAAAATTAAAGAAATTGTAAAGCGGTAATAAATCTGGTGTAAGGAGAAATAAACAGTCGAAAGAAAGGCAAATAGTTCCCGAAAAATAATAAAACACACAAACAAAAAAGTACCCATTTTGAGCTTGAAAGATCGGTGCTTAACCTTTATTTTAAATAGCGCAAATCGACGTCGGTGGCGGAAAGATTGTTGGGCGGCGTGCGTGTGTTTTGATTTGTTTTGAAGAGATTAGGGTGACTTTTAATTTTTCAATTTTGTCAATTTTGTCAATTTTGTCAATTTTGTCAATTTTGTCAATTTTGTCAATTTTGTCAATTTTGTCAATTTTGTCAATTTTGTAAATTTTGTCAATTTTGTCAATTTTGTCAATTTTGTCAATTTTGTCAATTTTGTCAATTTTGTCAATTTTGTCAATTTTGTCAATTTTGTCAATTTTGTCAATTTTGTCAATTTTGTCAATTTTGTAAATTTTGTAAATTTTGTAAATTTTTTCAATTTTGTCAATTTTGTCAATTTTGTCAATTTTGTCAATTTTGTCAATTTTGTCAATTTTGTCAATTTTGTCAATTTTGTCAATTTTGTCAATTTTGTCAATTTTGTCAATTTTGTCAATTTTGTCAATTTTGTCAATTTTGTCAATTTTGTCAATTTTGTCAATTTTGTCAATTTTGTCAATTTTGTCAATTTTGTCAATTTTGTCAATTTTGTCAATTTTGTCAATTTTGTCAATTTTGTCAATTTTGTCAATTTTGTCAATTTTGTCAATTTTGTCAATTTTGTCAATTTTGTCAATTTTGTCAATTTTGTCAATTTTGTCAATTTTGTCAATTTTGTCAATTTTGTCAATTTTGTCAATTTTGTCAATTTTGTCAATTTTGTCAATTTTGTCAATTTTGTCAATTTTGTCAATTTTGTCAATTTTGTCAATTTTGTCAATTTTGTCAATTTTGTCAATTTTGTCAATTTTGTCAATTTTGTCAATTTTGTCAATTTTGTCAATTTTGTCAATTTTGTCAATTTTGTCAATTTTGTCAATTTTGTCAATTTTGTCAATTTTGTCAATTTTGTCAATTTTGTCAATTTTGTCAATTTTGTCAATTTTGTCAATTTTGTCAATTTTGTCAATTTTGTCAATTTTGTCAATATTGTCAATATTGTCAATATTGTCAATTTTGTCAATATTGACAATTTTGTCAATTTTGTCAATTTTGTCAATTTTGTCAATTTTGTCAATTTTGTCAATTTTGTCAATTTTGTCAATTTTGTCAATTTTGTCAATTTTGTCAATTTTGTCAATTTTGTCATTTTTGTCATTTTTGTCAATTTTGTCAATTTTGTCAATTTTGTCAATTTTGTCAATTTTGTCAATTTTGTCAATTTTGTCAATTTTGTCAATTTTGTCAATTTTGTCAATTTTGTCAATTTTGTCAATTTTGTCAATTTTGTCAATTTTGTCAATTTTGTCAATTTTGTCAATTTTGTCAATTTTGTCAATTTTGTCAATTTTGTCAATTTTGTCAATTTTGTCAATTTTGTCAATTTTGCCAATTTTGTCAATTTTGTCAATTTTGTCAATTTTGTCAATTTTGTCAATTTTGTCAATTTTGTCAATTTTGTCAATTTTGTCAATTTTGTCAATTTTGTCAATTTTGTCAATTTTGTCAATTTTGTCAATTTTGTCAATTTTGTCAATTTTGTCAATTTTGTCAATTTTTTCAATTTTGTCAATTTTAAAATTTTTCAGTTTCAATTTTTTCATTTTTTTCTGTTTTTCTGTTTTCCTGTTTTTCTGTTTTTCTGTTTTACTGTTTTACTGTTTTACTGTTTTTCTGTTTTTCTGTTTTTCTGTTTTTCTGTTTTTCTGTTTTTCTGTTTTTCTGTTTTTCTGTTTTTCTGTTTTTCTGTTTTTCTGTTTTTCTGTTTTTCTGTTTTTCTGTTTTTCTGTTTTTCTGTTTTTCTGTTTTTCTGTTTTTCTGTTTTTCTGTTTTTCTGTTTTTCTGTTTTTCTGTTTTTCTGTTTTTCTGTTTTTCTGTTTTTCTGTTTTTCTGTTTTTCTGTTTTTCTGTTTTTCTGTTTTTCTGTTTTTCTGTTTTTCTGTTTTTCTGTTTTTCTGTTTTTCTGTTTTTCTGTTTTTCTGTTTTTCTGTTTTTCTGTTTTTCTGTTTTTCTGTTTTTCTGTTTTTCTGTTTTCTGTTTTTCTGTTTTTCTGTTTTTCTGTTTTTCTGTTTTTCTGTTTTTCTGTTTTTCTGTTTTTCTGTTTTTCTGTTTTTCTGTTTTTCTGTTTTTCTGTTTTTCTGTTTTTCTGTTTTTCTGTTTTTCTGTTTTTCTGTTTTTCTGTTTTTCTGTTTTTCTGTTTTTCTGTTTTTCTGTTTTTCTGTGTTTCTGTTTTTCTGTTTTTCTGTTTTTCTGTTTTTCTGTTTTTCTGTTTTTCTGTTTTTCTGTTTTTCTGTTTTTCTGTTTTTCTGTTTTTCTGTTTTTCTGTTTTTCTGTTTTTCTGTTTTTCTGTTTTTCTGTTTTTCTGTTTTTCTGTTTTTCTTTTTTTCTGTTTTTCTGTTTTTTTTTGTTTTTTGTTTAAAAAAAAATCAGTCACCCTAACCTTAAACAGCCCACATTCGCAAGCGTCTTTGAAAGCTCCCGGCAATAGGAAAACAGACCAAAAAAGCCGAGAGGAAAAGAGGCATTCCTTCTCATTAAGCAATTATCGCACGGCAGCGCCGCCGCCAACAGGCAAATCTCTGCACACACGGCTGTAGCTGGGCGTTAAAGTTGGAAAACAATCGTTTACTACTCGTTTATTTATTATCGCACTTTTGGGTAGCAACCACAAAAAAATGGGTAAAAAAGAGCAAGAATGAAAAGAAGGCCGATAAGCGTGGGTAATCTCCTTAACGCGAGCCGCGATCGCTACACTTTGATTTGGTTGGAGTTTTTTGTTGTTGATTTTTTGCTGGGCCCCCACGTGGTTAAGGTGAAGAGAGCTTAGCGAACTATCCCACACACGTGGGGTGGACGGGGCTGCGATGCAATCACGCAAAAAAGAGTGCGGTGAAAGAAAAGGCTTTCTAGAAAGAGTATGAAGTTGGGACGGTTTGATTTTGAGTAATTTTAGTAATGGGAATTTAGAAACCCTCTTTTTTCTAGACTCAATTCAGAGCGGAAATTCGAAATATAATTTAATACCTGAGTCTTTCGATTGCTTTTGTCAATAAAAAAAATACTTTCTAATTTTTTATTTACGTTTTTTCAAATTTGTTTATTTTTTGAACAACAAGTATTTTAACTGCAATTTTTTCCCAAATATCGTCCCTTGACGGTTGTTTTACCTTACCTTACTTAATCATTAGCATTTTAGCGCCATCGTTTATGGAAGTAGTACTTTTCAAACAGCAGTGGGAGAGTGCAGCAGAGAGGGCGGTGATGGGAACTACTCCTCCCCCAACTGAAGCTGAAGCTGCAGCGTTGCATGCCGGATGCCCTTTTAACCTTTATCGTGCACTTTCGTTTTAGCGTTGCGTTGGAAAATGTTATGCAATTTAATTACGAGCATAAATTAAGTTTGTTTAAATTGTTTTTTGAGACATTCCAAATAATTTTACTGAAAACCGTTATCAAAAAATTGTTATTTATGAACTGAAAAAGTTTACAATGTACAAAATATATTTTGAAGAATTTTTCTGAACAATTTCGATTTCGTTGAAGAAAATTCGATTTCGATGAAGAAGAAATTTAATCCAATTGTCGAAAAAGAACTTTTGTAAACATTTTGTCTTCAACAAATATTTATGTGCTGACACACTGCTGAGTAGAACTTTTCTGAATAGAATAACCACAGCAATTGGAAAAAAAAATAAATCATTTCTGAAAACGTAATTAAGATATTTGCTGAAAAAAATTTACTTAAACTACCTTTTCGGTTGATGCCTTCCTCACTCTTTACTAACAATGGGTAATATGATGGGTTTTAACATAAAGTTCTATTAATTTTGTTTAGATCCTGAATAAAAAATACACACACTGAAAGACTCATTTCTAGAGGTTGCCAGATCGTCAATATTTTGGACTTGTTACTTTTTGCGTTTCTCTTTGTTTCGTCGTCCGTGTCTGTCGCGGGTGACGGCTGGTCGATGACGACCAACTTTTTCAAAACTTTTTTTCGTAAAATCGCGATAACTCGTGATGTTTATAAGCAAACCCCTTAAGTCTATATATCAAAATTTTTGTAATTGTCTGCTCTACAACTTTGTAGAACATTGTTACACTCTAAAAAATAACCCTGCAAAGTAAGAAAAAACACGAAATTTTAAAATGAAAAATTTTGTTCTAAATGAAAAAATGACCCTTCTGAGTCAATGTAGATTTGAAAAGTACATTAAATTTCCCATAAAATGACATGTTCCAAAATTTTTTACAGTCAAGTAACGGAAAATGGGAGAATTTTTAAAACTTTTTTAGTGTTTTTTTCGATGAAAAATACGTTTTTTCGGAATTCTGAGTACGCCATCAAATCGGGCGTCTAATTTTACATAAAAATCCCTTTGACTCCAAATTTCTATCTCATCACCGTTTCAGGCTGCAAATTATTGAAAAACACCTCTTTTTTCGCATGTTCAAAAATGGAAGGGGTCGTACCGCCCCTCCGTAACAAGATATCAAAAAACGGACCTCGGATTCGTGATCAGGGACAAAAGTTACCCCTTAGGACAAAGTTTCACGCAAATCGAAGAGGGGTCGGGGCAACTGCTGTGTGAGTTGGCGGAGAATTACCCATATTAAAAAATAAAATGCATTTTTTCAATATTGCATCACCGCCATTTTGGCCGCCATCTTGGATTTAAAAATTCTAAATCATTTTAGCGTAGTTTAGGGGTCATACCTAAGCTCGACAATCAAAAATTAGACAACGAAAAAAAAAGTTTCGTGATTCGATTATCCGAAGTGAAATTTTTCCGAGGCCTTCGGAAAATCGAGCCTCGACTGTATATTAGAGTTTTTTTTTTTGAGAATACTTAAATTTCACAAAATACCGTATTTTATCGAAAATACTAAAATTTTCCAAGTTTTCAATATGGATATCAAACGAATTAAAATTTCCTATGCTTTTTAATTCATGAGAGTTTTTTTATACTTAAATTTATAAAATTACCGTATTTTTCAAAAAAAACTCAAATTTTAAAAAATTGCAATATGGGTATCAAACAAATTGAAATTTCGTAGACTTTTTCAATTTATTTGGGTTTATCGAGAAATTTTACATAATCAAATATTCAAAATATGTAATATGGATATCAAACGAAGTAAAATGTTGCATGCTTCATTCATACATTCAAATTGTGTATGCTTAAAACACAAGTTTGTGACGTTTGATACCCATAATGCAAATTAAAATTTGTGAAAATTTTAGTATTTTACAAAAAAAAACTCCAGTAAATGAAAAATCAAACAAAACTTCGTATCATTAAATCATTAAAATTTTAGTACTTTCGAAAAAATATGATATTTTTCGAAAATTTAGGTTATTTAAAAAAAATATTTATCAGAAAAAGCTAACAAAATTTTGATTCGTTTGATACAAATAATGCAAATTTTATTTTTTTCGAAAAACCGGTATTTTGTGAAAATTTGTATGTTTTACAAAAAAAAAATACTGGAATAAAGTGAAAAAGCATCCAAATTTCGCTTCGTTTAATACCTTTATTGCAAATCATAATAATTTTAGTACTTTAGAAAAATACAGTATTTTTTGAAAATTCAAGTATTTTTCATTAAAAAAAACTCAACTAATGTGAAAAAGCAAACAAAATTTCGCTTCATTTGAT
This sequence comes from Culex pipiens pallens, assembly GCF_016801865.2. Classification (NCBI taxonomy): domain Eukaryota; kingdom Metazoa; phylum Arthropoda; class Insecta; order Diptera; family Culicidae; genus Culex; species Culex pipiens. The sequence continues at coordinate 8,353,849 of NC_068937.1, forward strand.
ACCCATATTGCATATTTTGAAAATTGGAGTATTTTCGAAAAATACGGTATTTCGTGAAATTATTGATATTTTGCAAAAAATAATAAAATAAAGTAAAAAAGCATACTAAATTTCGCTTCGTTTATCGTTTGATTCGTTTATTGCAAATCATGCAAATTTGAGTACTTTCGAAAAATACGGTATTTTGTAGGGCAGCGAATGACCAAGAAGGTCAAAGCTGCCAGAAATAAATGAATTAACAACAACAACAACGGTATTTTGTAAAAATTTAAGAACTAAAAAAACTCTATAAACAAACAAACAAATTTTCGCTACTTTTGATACCAATTTTGCAAATATTGAAAATTTGAGTGTTTTCGAAAAAACGATTAGCTGTTAAAATGTTTATATTTTTCAAAAAAAAAAACTTGAATAAGGTGAAAAAACATACAAAATTTCGCTTGGTTTTATACTCATTTGCATGGTATTTTGTGAAAATTTAAGTATTTAAAAAAACTCTATTAATGTGAAAAGCAAACAAACTTTCGTTTCGTTTGATACCCATTTTGCAAATTTTGAAATTTTGAGTATTTTAGAAAAATATGGCATTTAGTGAAAATTCTTATATTTAAAAAAAAAAAAACTTGAATAAGGTGAAAAAGCAAACTCAAACTCGCTTCGTTTGATACCCATATTACACATTTTTAAGTTTGAGTATTTTCGATAGTAGCACATCTTTTTTAGCAATTATATTGATCCACAATCGTTGAATAAAACTCCATTCAAATTTAAAAAATGTTTCTATTCTAACTTTTTGACAATTTCGTCCAAATGCGGCGAATTGAAATGGCTTTATTATATTAACAAATCAAAATTATAAAAAAAGTTTCCCTATGTTTATTTGATCTATAATTTTTAAAAATAACTTTTTATTTAATTTTAAGAAACTTATTTAAACAAAACTTTCACGAAATTCTGCCACAGACTAAATCCAAATTTAAAAAAAATCCCCCAATTTAAGCCCAAAACTAAATCGGGATGAGAAAGATAATTCATTTTAAAACGTGGAATTGTAGATTCTGTTATTTTAAAATAAATAACATTATTTTCTTTTGAGTTTTTAAGCGATTAGAATGAAAAACACACAGAAATCGAATTGTGAAATTTGAAAAAAAACAAGCTCAATTTTTGCTATTCAAACAAGCTATATTATATAAAAAAATATTGCGAATGATTTAAAATCAAAAGAGTGCAAGTTATTAAGAACATCAAAATTATAAAAGATTATTTTTTAAATTTTCAGTGAAGAATAATTTCGAAATCCTGAAATTTTGAACTATGGTTTGGAAATTTTTTGTTTGCATTTAGGCTAGAACAAATTTGATTTATAGTTTTTGTCTCTCGGCTCTGATCGAAAATGAGAAGGGAAAAATCGTTATATATCATTGGATTTACTGTTGTCTTAAAATTCAGAGCTTAAAAAGCTCTTAATCAATTGAAACTGCGAAATTAAACGTTAAACAATGTATTTTTAATAGTTTACAACAGCATTTATGATTGAAAAAAGTAAATTTTCTGAGACAAAACCTAGAAATGAAATTTTGCCTAATTTTTGTGATTTTTTTCTTTATTTTGATAATTTAATTTACTAGGACTTTTTACTTTTTGGTTTCTTACCTTCCTAAGATTCGAAATTCTTAACAAGACCCAAATTCGCTTCCAGCTTCCTTCCTTCGACGAGATTGACCTAATTTCGCTTTCTCCCAAAAAAAAAAAAAAAACAAAACTTCTCCGAACAAGCAAAGCAAAACAGGTTCGTCGCTTGCTGAATATTAAACAGAACTTTTATCTCTCCGTCTGAATCCGTCTGTGTCGTGTCTTCAAGACGTGCCTTACGAAATCGGATGATGTTGCAGCATCCGCCAAAGGTCACCTGCCAACATTTGACTAAACTTCCGCAAACTGGCTCCCCAAAAACATATTGCGCAACATTCATCTGCGCTCATCATTATCTCGAGAAAAAAAAAAGAGAAACAAAATAAATTAAGCAGGATTAACACCATTTCGACCAGCAGCAGTGCGATGCGAAGTTATGTTCAAGATCGATGTTTTACAAGCTCATTTGTTGTGCAACTTGCGGACTTGAAGTCCAAAACCCTTAAAAAACCTCTCAAAAGCTCAAAACATAAAATTTACGATCACCCTCATTATAGAGCTAAACGAATTAATAATAAAAGAGGCAAAAATTTCAATTTCTTTTATTTCTACTCCAGACCCGACTCTTTCTCCTCCGTGGACGTTTGTGGGTGAAAGAACCTCCTGTTTCGATATGCTGCACCGACTGTGATGGACACGAAATGACGATGGCCCTCGAACGGCATCCAGCAACTTCATCTCGAGTGCAGACTTCAACGACCGCACCGACAACTGCGCTGGAAACTGTGACCAATCGTTGCTGAACTTGCGATGCACTTGTAAAGCAGCATTGTATTGTTTTGAAGCAGCAGCAGGAGGAGGTGTTGAACAAGGTGATTGATGGAAAAGGTTAAAGGAGAGAGTGGGTGGGAGGGAAAGGGTTTTGGGAAACATGGAAAAGAAATAGAAAAGCAGTTTACTGTTGTTGTTGTAGGCGCCGAGTGCTCTCTAATTAAGCAGCAAAGCTTGCCAACCTTTTAGCGATTTAAACAATGGTAGTTATTGTCTCTGGTGGAAGTTAATGTCGGTAGCGTTTTTTTTTGTATTGCTTTAAAATGAATGTATAAGAAGCATCTAAAACGCGCAATAAATTGAACAAGTAACGAAAAATCAAATAATCTTTTTACTCATGCGAAAGTCAAAATAAGTCGACAAGGGTACAAGTACAAGTAAACAAAGGTGTATAATGAACAGTAAAATAAAAATCAAAACAATATTCAATAGGAATTAATTCAAAGTAACAAATTGAAAGCCAATTCAAAATTAATGTTGAGTCAAAAATATATTTTTCAAGAAAAATCAAGGCCATAGGGGTTTTTTTCAATTGCATGAATGGCTTGTATTTAAAAATGTTATAAATTACCATATCTCGAGAAAGGTTTCAAGCTACTTGACTTTTATGGTATGAATTTTCCAGCTGATTTCCAGTTCTTTTTTTATTTACTAATTGATTCTTTTTTCCAATTTCTACTTTTAATAAAACCTAATAGCAAAATCGAATGTGGTATTTTTCAACGCATTGCAAAATTTTTGCTGATTATCAATTCTAGATAGCCTTTTTGGAAATGCGAATTGTTACTCCCCACTGAGAATTTTGGCTCGAGCTTCGACTCGATTCAGGCTCGATCTCGAGCCAGATCGACTCGAGGCTCGAGCCAAATTTCTCAGTTGGTCTCGGAGTTCCAATCGAGCGACAAGACCATGCAAGAGCAAGGTTGGAATCAATTTAAAATATTTTTGAGGAAAAAAAACACGATTTCAAACATTACAAGTTCTGTAAAACTTTTGTTCACAATAATAACGAAAAAAATAGTTTCACTTAATTTATAATGCCTAAAATCTCGCTTTCTGATAAAAATATGTTTTAAGTGATTCCAACCTTGTTCTTGCATGGTCTTGTCACTCGATTGGAACCCGGATGTGACAGCTCGATTGCAACCCCGAGAGTAACAAGTCGCCTCTCCATATAAGCTCTCTAATCAATTGAAATCATTTTATTATTTTTTGTATTTTTTTAATGACATTTTGTTTAAAAATGTTATCACATATAATTTAGAATTATTTTTATACTAAAATGAAAAAACACAAACTTAATTTCGAAAAATTTAAGCAGAAGAATCACAAAATGTTGGCAAAATTACAGTTATATCAAAGCAGAATTTAAATAAAGAATCCTAATATTTCACTTTGTTTTTAATCTTTGAGCACAAAATTTAAATAAAAAAAAAACAAGAGGTGGGCAAAAGGAGGAGAAGGAGCGAGCCACTCAAAGTGCCGGTTCACTAAAAAGAGCGAACGAACCATGGCTCACAGAAAAAGAGCCGTGGTTCTTTTTGAAACTCTGATCGTTAGAAAGAACCGTTCGAAGATGGAATGATTAAGAAAAAATAGTGTCTATTTTATGTTTATATTACAATTCATTAAAATTTTTAACAAATTGCAGTATTAAATTTGTTTTCGAGATTTGAAAATGCAATTTCATATATTTCAATGCTAGTCAACAAACAATCCCAAAATTGTCCCACGGTGTACATTTTCAAGTTCTTTGGGTTAAGAAAAACGACAGGTTTAAGAGGGGCTCATTGTAAATTGAATTATTACCCAAATATAAATTTGACCATTTCCATTTACTTAACTTGGAAAATTATACAAAAATATACTAAATTCACGAGATTTTGGAAAATTAAACTTTAGCATTAATTGACTTTATTGATTAAATCAGAATGAAAAAAAGAATTTGCATAATATTTTCTCCAAATAAAATATCAGCAACTTCGTAAAATTAAGAGCAATTTACCAAAATATCCTAGATTTATGTTGAGGTGTCATTAAATTATTTAAACGTTTAGGTTCTAGTTGAAAACTAAACAAAAAGACCGACAAGCGCATTTTCTAGTTTTTTCAAATGTTTTAAAAGTTTTCACAAAAAAAACTGGACTTCCCTCTGATTTATTGAGCAAAGCACCTGGATGTTTTAGGCTTTTCTGAAAGAGCACCCTATTTTGAACCAAACTGATTAAATAACTCAAAAGTGATGAAAATGCATATGGGACATTCATGCGATCAGAAGCAAGTCCAATACATAACCTTTAAAAGTCTTACCATTCTTGAAAAGAGTCTTTTAATCAAAATTTTGGAAAAGAGCCAAAGAGCCGTTCAAAAGAGCCGCTCCTTTCAATGAGCGAACGAAAATGAGCGGCTCCTAACCAAACAAAAAAACTGGTTTTGCCCACCTAAAAAAAATCTAATTATGTTCCGTTTGACTGAAAAAAGGAAAATCAACTTTGCTAAGGAATTTTAAATATCTTCTTTGCTTAAAACATTATCTCTTAATATAAATTCTATTTAAAAACATAAATAATTCTTTGCACATTTCATGACAACCAAAAATAATCATTAGTAAATAAAAAAAAAGTTTAAATTTTGAATCGATAACAAAAACATGATCTTTAGATATCAAATTTCGATCCTAATTAATACAATTTTTGAAGCGATTTGCTGAAATCCAAATATACAAAAAAACTATTTTTTGGGAAAATTGCTTATATTTTAAAAAAAATCAAAAAGACACACGATAGTAAAAAATCTGAGATATTTTGTAAATTATCGAAACTATTATATCTGAAACAAAAGAAAAACGGTGAAAATCAGGTTTTTCCTTAAAATTATAGTCGGAAGCAAATTTTTTTGATATTCAAGAAGCAAATTTTCAAAATCTTTCTTTCTTTTGCAACTTTCTGAGAACGGAATAACTTTAAAATATAAATTTGGTTATGAGAAATAGAAATTTGGTTATAAGAAATTATTGTGGATGGCCAATCTTAACTCTTATTTGAATGTTTATTTTCAAAAAAAAGTCAACAACATTTAACATAAAAATAACTTTGTTCATGGCTTTGGCGTCCTTATGGAAGGTTAGAATGTAAAACCGAAAAAAAAAAAATAAAAACGGCTTAGAAAAATGATCTCAAACAAAAGAAAAAACATTGGAAATTGTCAGGCTCATCCGAATTTTGATAGAGTTTTGTGTCAGGCACAATGTTCTCATAAAAAAATCTTTGAAAAAAAATCAATAGCTCGCTATTTGAGAATGAAAATGGATCAAAAAAAATGGTGTCACCTTAGGGTGATTTTTATTTAATAAGGATGGCGAATTTTTAAAATTCCTTGCACAGCTAAAAGTCCGATGGTAAAATCGCATGCAAAAGCATGCACAACACCTTCGTCAAAAAAGACACTTAATATTAATTTTTGTAAACACAAAAAAAAAATAAATGCAACTGACAGGATTCAAACCCAGCACCAACAGTAAGGACTGGCACCCTAGCTCGCTCAGCCATCAGACCGATGAAGAATGGAAAGAATAAACGCATACATGAACTTTTCATTTCGGTCAAGTAGGTTTTCCATACTGATGGGCTACATATTGGAGGGTGTAATATTACATAGAATTTCATAAAATAATGCAAAATGCCTTTTACACGCTGCTGGATTTCTATTTATTTTGCTGTGTGACATCCGAAATGCAAGATTTTCGATTATTGGACAATATAACGTGAGAGCCACTAAAAATATAATAATTTTGAACAAACCGTACTGAGAACATTAAAAGTATTGTTTTAAATGGTATTGGAGCCAAGTTTGTTTTGCTTTTATTTAGGAAGAAATTTGGAACAATTTCTGTCAAAAAAAAAATTAATCATTTTAATTTTAAAAAATATATTGACAAGAGAACATTTTTCGATGGATCAACTATGTTCCCATTGGAACGAGTTATCAAGTTGAATGCTTTCTGTCAAGAAAGACCACGAAGTATTTTTGTTTAAATGCATTAAAAATTAATTGTAAAATCTTTTAGTTGTACAAAGGGTCATTGTACTCAGAAAAATAAGCATTATTGTTGTAAACAATAATATCACCAATCTAAGCTTAACTTAAGGACCCAAATGTATTAGTGAGATTTAATTTGTCGTAAAAAACTGAGTGATTCAAACTTGTTTTGAATATTTTAGTACAAAGGTAGGTAGGTAGTACCGTAAGTGTCGATTTTTTTTAAAGGATGAAAGATGTGATTTAGATATAAATGTAATCATACTGAGCTTGAAAGAACCTCAAAAAGTAGTATTAATTATATTATGAAGTGTTCTTATAGTTAGTTTACTATATTTGGCAAAACATTGATAAGAGGGTTATTTTAAAATTCCCAGGTGCCAGGACAATTTTAAACAAAGAACCATTTAAATTACTATATATTTGACCTCTTTTAAGTGTTATTGCAACAATGTTCAAATATATCTTCAGATTTAAAGACATTTTCAGTAGAAAAAAAATCTTAGCAAATGTAGAAAATGCTTGAATCTTGATACAAAATGTATTTAGCGGTAAGAAACATTTACGTTTTTAGAAAATAAAACAATTAATTAGAAATTTTGAGCTGATTTCGAAATTTATTGAAGGTTAAGGGCGCACATCAGCCGGGGAAGTTGTTCTCTTCTTCTTCAAAAAATGTTGCATGCGACATCACGAAGAAATGTCGTGCAACGTTTTGAGGTGGTTGGATTGTTCTGTAGAGTGATTTGAAGATGGTTGATTGAAATAGCTTTCAACCTTTATTGGTTTAGTACACATTTTTTGTAATAATTCGTGATTTTACAATATTTTTTTGAATATTCTGAAATAATGCAACACAAGTGAAACAAGCAATTCTGTTGCGCAGCGCAAAAATGGCAACAGCGCACCATTCTTGGCTGCTGCCGCTGCACACGGCCAGCACAAAGCGAGGACAAAGGAGCGTTATAGGGTAGACTTCACATTTGTGCTCTCTATTATGAAAATAAATTTTAGAATGTTGATATTTTTTCATCAGTATTTTTACTAACATATTGAAAATATATTGCGCAATAATATTTCGTTTGCTAATAAAATTTTGAGATGTCTCAAAAAGACCAAAGCCCATTATCATCCCTTTTGCTGAGCAATTTTTCCTTCTCAAGCTAAAGATTAAAAAAAATGAATAGAAAAATGCAAAATATATTTTCAATTGGTAGAGCACACTTCGAAATAATAAACATTATATATTCTAGTTTACTTTTTTATGTCAGTGATCGATCGAGTACTGGACCCTATTCCAGCAGCATAGGCTCGCCATGGCCTGCAGGAGTATTGTTTTGAATTTGATCGATTTTGATTGGCTGAAATTTCGAGCACGTGGTTCTCGTGTGTAAACAAACTTACATACTCTCGCGCATGGATATCTCTATACGCATCCTGTCGTAGTAGTTGAATTGTTTCTAATTTTGTTTCAATGGAATGCATGATTTTTGGGTTTTTCGCCATGCTCCGTGATGGTCCACGTGACTGCTAACGGAATTGTTTACGGAAGAGTTTTTCATGTGATTACTAACGTGACGACTCAGCCACGTGTCTAGCTACTCACGTGACTGACTTATGGAATGATGACTTTGGAAGTTAGATGAAGTGTCGTGGAAATTAGTAGATTGCTCTAATATTGTGCCGTAGTCCAAAGTAGATAATCGAAGAGCTTTCAAATGCTTCGAACCATCGAATCATGAAAAAAATAACGTTTCAGTAATATTTTTAATATTCAGTTCAGCATCCCTAAATGAGACAAATTTTGGTAATTTGATGCGATACCAAATGAATATACTCTACCTACCATACAAAAAAAATACAAAAATTCAAAAATACAAAAATACAAAAATACAAAAATACAAAAGTACAAAAATACAAAAATACAAAAATACAAAAATACAAAAATACAAAAATACAAAAATACAAAAATACAAAAATACAAAAATACAAAAATACAAAAATACAAAAATACAAAAATACAAAAATACAAAAATACAAAAATACAAAAATACAAAAATACAAAAATACAAAAATACAAAAATACAAAAATACAAAAATACAAAAATACAAAAATACAAAAATACAAAAATACAAAAATACAAAAATACAAAAATACAAAAATACAAAAATACAAAAATACAAAAATACAAAAATACAAAAATACAAAAATACAAAAATACAAAAATACAAAAATACAAAAATACAAAAATACAAAAATACAAAAATACAAAAATACAAAAATACAAAAATACAAAAATACAAAAATACAAAACTACAAAAATACAAAAATACAAAAGAACAAAAGTACAAAAATACAAAAATACAAAAATACAAAAATACAAAAATACAAAAATACAAAAATACAAAAATACAAAAATACAAAAATACAAAAATACAAAAATACAAAAATACAAAAATACAAAAATACAAAAATACAAAAATACAAAAATACAAAAATACAAAAATACAAAAATACAAAAATACAAAAATACAAAAATACAAAAATACAAAAATACAAAAATACAAAAATACAAAAATACAAAAATACAAAAATACAAAAATACAAAAATACAAAAATACAAAAATACAAAAATACAAAAATACAAAAATACAAAAATACAAAAATACAAAAATACAAAAATACAAAAATACCAAAATACAAAAATACAAAAATACAAAAATACAAATACAAAAATACAAAAATACAAAAATACAAAAATACAAAAATACAAAAATACAAAAATACAAAAATACAAAAATACAAAAATACAAAAATACAAAAATACAAAAAGACAAAAATAAAAAAATACAAAAATACAAAAATACAAAAATACAAAAATACAAAAATACAAAAATACAAAAATACAAAAATACAAAAATACAAAAATACAAAAATACAAAAATACAAAAATACAAAAATACAAAAATACAAAAATACAAAAATACAAAAATACAAAAATACAAAAATACAAAAATACAAAAATACAAAAATACAAAAATACAAAAATACAAAAATACAAAAATACAAAAATACAAAAATACAAAAATACAAAAATACAAAAATACAAAAATACAAAAATACAAAAATACAATACAAAAATACAAAAATACAAAAATACAAAAATACAAAAATACAAAAATACAAAAATACAAAAATACAAAAATACAAAAATACAAAAATACAAAAATACAAAAATACAAAAATACAAAAATACAAAAATACAAAAATACAAAAATACAAAAATACAAAAATACAAAAATACAAAAATACAAAAATACAAAAATACAAAAATACAAAAATACAAAAATACAAAAATACAAAAATACAAAAATACAAAAATACAAAAATACAAAAATACAAAAATACAAAAATACAAAAATACAAAAATACAAAAATACAAAAATACAAAAATACAAAAATACAAAAATACAAAAATACAAAAATACAAAAATACAAAAATACAAAAATACAAAAATACAAAAATACAAAAATACAAAAATACAAAAATACAAAAATACAAAAATACAAAAATACAAAAATACAAAAATACAAAAATACAAAAATACAAAAATACAAAAATACAAAAATACAAAAATACAAAAATACAAAAATACAAAAATACAAAAATACAAAAATACAAAAATACAAAAATACAAAAATACAAAAATACAAAAATACAAAAATACAAAAATACAAAAATACAAAAATACAAAAATACAAAAAATACAAAAATACAAAAATACAAAAATACAAAAATACAAAAATACAAAAATACAAAAATACAAAAATACAAAAATACAAAAATACAAAAATACAAAAATACAAAAATACAAAAATACAAAAATACAAAAATACAAAAATACAAAAATACAAAAATACAAAAATACAAAAATACAAAAATACAAAAATACAAAAATACAAAAATACAAAAATACAAAAATACAAAAATACAAAAATACAAAAATACAAAAATACAAAAATACAAAAATACAAAAATACAAAAATACAAAAATACAAAAATAAAAAAATACAAAAATACAAAAATACAAAAATACAAAAATACAAAAATACAAAAATACAAAAATACAAAAATACAAAAATACAAAAATACAAAAATACAAAAATACAAAAATACAAAAATACAAAATACAAAAATACAAAAATGCAAAAATACAAAAATACAAAAATACAAAAATACAAAAATACAAAAATACAAAAATACAAAAATACAAAAATACAAAAATACAAAAATACAAAAATACAAAAATACAAAAATACAAAAATACAAAAATACAAAAATACAAAAATACAAAAATACAAAAATACAAAAATACAAAAATACAAAAAATAATATTTTTGTAATAATACAAATAATACAAATAATACAAATAATACAAATAATACAAATAATACAAATAATACAAATAATACAAATAATACAAATAATACAAATAATACAAATAATACAAATAATACAAATAATACAAATAATACAAATAATACAAATAATACAAATAATACAAATAATACAAATAATACAAATAATACAAATAATACAAATAATACAAATAATACAAATAATACAAATAATACAAATAATAAAAATAATAAAAATAATACAAATAATACAAATAATACAAATAATACAAATTATACAAATTATACAAATAATACAAATAATACAAATAATACAAATAATACAAATAATACAAATAATACAAATAATACAAATAATACAAATAATACAAATAATACAAATAATACAAATAATACAAATTATACAAATAATACAAATAATACAAATAATACAAATAATACAAATAATACAAATAATACAAAAAATACAAATAATACAAATAATACAAATAATACAAATAATACAAATAATACAAATAATACAAATAATACAAATAATACAAATAATACAAATAATACAAATAATACAAATAATACAAATAATACAAATAATACAAAAAATACAAATAATACAAATAATACAAATAATACAAATAATACAAATAATACAAATAATACAAATAATACAAATAATACAAATAATACAAATAATACAAATAATACAAATAATACAAATAATACAAATAATACAAATAATACAAATAATACAAGTAATCCAAATAAAACAAATAATACAAATAATACAAATCACACAAATAATACAAGTAAAAAAAATAATACAAATAATACGAATAATACAGATAATACAAATAATAGAAAGGATAGAAATAATACAAATAATACAAATAATACGAATGAAACAAATAAAACAAATAATACAAATAATACAAATAATACAAATAATACAAATAATACAAATAATACAAATAATACAAATAATACAAATAATAAAAATAATACAAATAATACAAATAATACAAATAATACAAATAATACAAATTATACAAATTATACAAATAATACAAATAATACAAATAATACAAATAATACAAATAATACAAATAATACAAATAATACAAATAATACAAATAATACAAATAATACAAATAATACAAATAATACAAATAATACAAATAATACAAATAATACAAATAATACAAATAATACAAATAATACAAATAATACAAATAATACAAATAATACAAACAATACAAATAATACAAATAATACAAATAATACAAATAATACAAATAAAACAAATAATACAAATAATACAAATAATACAAATAATACAAATAATACAAATAATACAAATAATACAAATAATACAAATAATACAAAAAATACAAATAATACAAATAATACAAATAATACAAATAATACAAATAATACAAATAATACAAATAATACAAATAATAAAAATAATACAAATAATACAAATAAAAAAATAATACAAATAATACAAATAATACAAATAATACAAATAATACAAATAATACAAATAAAACAAACAATACAAATAATACAAATAATACAAACATATTATTTGTATTATTTGTATTTTTTTGTATTATTTGTATTTTTCGTATTATTTGTATTATTTGTATTGTTTGTTTTATTTGTTTTATTTGTATTATTTGTATTATTTGTATTATTTGTATTATTTGTTTTATTTGTATTATTTTTATTATTTGTATTATTTGTTTTATTTGTATAATTAGTATTATTTGTATTATTTGTTTTATTTGTATAATAAAAATTATTAGTATTATTAGTATTATTTGTATTATTTGTTTTATTTGTATTATTTGTATTATTTGTATTATTTGTATTATTTGTATTATTTGTATTATTTGTATTATTTGTATTATTTGTATTATTTGTATTATTTGTATTATTTGTATCATTTGTATTATTTGTATTATTTGTATTATTTGTATTTTTTTGTATTATTTGTATTATTTGTATTATTTGTATTATTTGTATTATTTGTTTTATTTGTTTTATTTGTATTATTTGTATTATTTGTATTATTTGTATTTTTTGTATTATTTGTATTATTTGTATTATTTGTATTATTTGTATTATTTGTATTATTTGTATTATTTGTATTATTTGTATTTTTTGTTTTATTTGTATAATTAGTATTATTTGTATTATTTGTTTTATTTGTATAATTAAAATTATTAGTATTATTTGTATTATTTGTATTATTTGTATTATTTGTATTATTTGTATTATTTGTATTATTTGTATTATTTGTATTATTTGTATTATTTGTATTATTTGTATTATTTGTATTATTTGTATTATTTGTATTATTTGTATTATTTGTATTATTTGTATTATTTGTATTATTTGTATTATTTGTATTATTTGTATTATTTGTATTATTTGTATTATTTGTTTTATTTGTTTTATTTGTATTATTTGTATTATTTGTATTATTTGTATTATTTGTATTATTTGTATTATTTGTATTATTTGTATTATTTGTATTATTTGTATTATTTGTATTATTTGTATTATTTGTATTATTTGTTTTATGTGTATTATTTGTATTATTTGTATTATTCGTATTATTTTTATGATTTGTATTATTTGTTTTGTTTGTTTTTTTTTGTATTATTTGTATTATTTGTATTATTTGTATTATTTGTATTATTTGTATTATTTGTATTATTTGTATTTTTGATATTATTTGTATTATTTGTATTATTTGTATTATTTGTATTATTTGTATTATTTGTATTATTTGTATTATTTGTATTATTTGTATTATTTGTATTATTTGTATTATTTGTCTTATTTGTTTTATTTGTATTATTTGTATTATTTGTATTATTCGTATTATTTGTATGAGTTGTATTATTTGTTTTATTTGTTTTATTTGTATTATTTGTATTATTTGTATTATTTGTATTATTTGTATTATTTGTATTATTTGTATTATTTGTATTATTTGTATTATTTGTATTATTTGTTTTATTTGTATCATTTGTTTCATTTGTATTATTTGTATAATGTTATTGTAATTTTGTAATTTTGTAATTTTGTAATTTTCTTATTTGGAATTTTATTATTTTGTAATTTTGTAATTTTGTAATTTTGTAATTTTGTAATTTTGTAATTTTGTAATTTTGTAATTTTGTAATTTTGTAATTTTGTAATTTTGTAATTTTGTAATTTTGTAATTTTGTAATTTTGTAATTTTGTAATTTTGTAATTTTGTAATTTTGTAATTTTGTAATTTTGTAATTTTGTAATTTTGTAATTTTGTAATTTTGTAATTTTGTAATTTTGTAATTTTGTAATTTTGTAATTTTGTAATTTTGTAATTTTGTAATTTTGTAATTTTGTAATTTTGTAATTTTGTAATTTTGTAATTTTGTAATTTTGTAATTTTGTAATTTTGTAATTTTGTAATTCTGTAATTTTGTAATTTTGTAATTTTGTAATTTTGTAATTTTGTAATTTTGTAATTTTGTAATTTTGTAATTTTGTAATTTTGTAATTTTGTAATTTTGTAATTTTGTAATTTTGTAATTTTGTAATTTTGTAATTTTGTAATTTTGTAATTTTGTAATTTTGTAATTTTGTAATTTTGTAATTTTGTAATTTTGTAATTTTGTAATTTTGTAATTTTGTAATTTAGTAATTTTGTAATTTTGTAATTTTGTAATTTTGTAATTTTGTAATTTTGAAATTTTGTAATTTTGTAATTTTGTAATTTTGTAATTTTGTAATTTTGTAATTTTGTAATTTTGTAATTTTGTAATTTTGTAATTTTGTAATTTTGTAATTTTGTAATTTTGTAATTTTGTAATTTTGTAATTTTGTAATTTTGTAATTTTGTAATTTTGTAATTTTGTAATTTTGTAATTTTGTAATTTTGTAATTTTGTAATTTTGTAATTTTGTAATTTTGTAATTTTGTAATTTTGTAATTTTGTAATTTTGTAATTTTGTAATTTTGTAATTTTGTAATTTTGTAATTTTGTAATTTTGTAATTTTGTAATTTTGTAATTTTGTAATTTTGTAATTTTGTAATTTTGTAATTTTGTAATTTTGTTGTTTTGTAAAATTTATATAATTTGATCATTCTCTTTACCAGTCGATAACGACGTGAATGCCAAAATAAATCCAAAACCATGCCTTTGATTGCAACGATTGCAACAAAACAAAGCCTACACACGCGCACACACAATCACACACCAAGGCCAGCTAGGTCGGCAAGTTAGCAGAGAAGAAATAGGGTCAATAGTCCACCAATATTATCAAAAATTTTAACAGAATAAACACTGTTCATTTTTGAAATCACCTGTGTTATTTGAAGCTTCAAATTTCATTATTATTACATAAAATTTCATTCACTTTTTATCTTCAGGTTGCAAATGCTGAGCCGAGTACGAATTGTACGCTTCCATCTCGCAATGGAACATCAATAAATTTTATTATAGTGTAAAATATTATTACATAATTTACTGTTGGCATTATTTCAGTGAAAAACTATTTTGAAAGATATTTGTCGTCCAATATTTATTTTCCTAAAAGCGTACAAAAATATGAAGTCGACCCTATTTGGCTCCTTTGTTCTCGCTGTGTGCCGCGTGCTGGCCGAGTGCTGAGCAGCAGGCTAGCATGGCGCGCTGTTGCCACTTCTGTTGTATGCAACAAAATTGCCTGTCGCGTGCCTGTTGCATGATTTGGGCTGGATAAAAATATTTTTTTGTAGAATATTTACTATAAAAAAACGAAAACTCATATCAAAACAAATTTATATTCAATGAATAGATAATTGTCTTGAGAAGCACGTACCAACTTCCTTTTTTGGACTGACAATGTGGTTTTTGCCCTGTTGGGGTTACACGATCAAAAAACAATATGTAGAGTGCAAAAACAGCATACAAAATTGAACTCTCGGACCCAACATTGAAACAATGATATTGTAAAAATAGTTTTGCTTAGTTGCAAATTGTTCAGAAATTAAAACTCTAGGGGCTAAATCAAAAATCATATCGATATGTTTTGTAGTTTTCGAGATATACCAGTTTTAGAAAAAAAAAATTTCGAGGACGGGTTTCCGGCTGATGTGCCTCGTTAATGGTGTTTTTTTAACAAAACTTGCTTAAGAGCGAGTTTTTCACCAATGTGTAACAGGTCGTATCGAGGTGCTCCGATTTGGATGAAACTTTCAGCGTTTGTTTGTCTATGCATGAGATGAACTCATGCCAAATATGAGTCCTCTACGACAAAGGGAAGTGGGGTAAAACGGGCTTTGAAGTTTGAGGTCAAAAAAACATAAAAAATCTTAAAATTGCTCGCGTTTCCGTAAAACTTCATCAATTCCAACTCTCTTAGATGCATTCGAAAGGTCTTTTGAAGCACTTCAAAATGTGCTATAGACATCCAGGATTGGTTTGACTTTATCTCTTAGCTTTTGCAAATTACTGTCAAAAATAGATTTTTTCAAAACCTTAATATCTTTTTCCAACAGCCTCCAACACCCATACTCCTATAGGTCAAAAGATAGGCAATTTCATGGACTATAAGCCTACGGAAATAACTTTTTGGCCAATCGCAGTTTTTCTCATAGTTTTTCGATTTTTCTGCAACAAACATTTTACAACGTTAGTTTTTGCCCTGTAGGCCTCCATAACGGCACTTTTTGGTCTCAATTTTGTCATATTCGGAATCCTCGGACAATTTCACGTAAATTAGAAGTATTGGAGTTGTAAATTTGATTGGAAAAATTACCATTTAGAATGAATTAAAATATTTTTTAACAATTTGTTGGATTAGGGGTAGAACAGGTTTTCGCCTACTTGATACAGCATTTGACGTATTGATCATAGGGTAAATAAAATCTATTTCTTTTTTCAAAAATGTTTTATTTAATTATTTTTTAAATCAAAATTACAATTCCAATACTTTTAACTTACGTGAAATTGTCCGAGGATTCCGAATATGACAAAATTGAGACCAAAAAGTGCCGCTATGAAGGCCAGCAGGATAAAAACTAACGTTGTAAATTGTTTGTTGTAGAAAAATCGAAAAACTATGAGAAAAACTGCGATTGGCCAAAAAGTTAATACCATAGGCTTATAGTCCATGAAATTACCTATCTTTTGATATTAAGGTTTTGAAAAAATCTATTTTTGACAGAAATTTGCAAAAGCTAAGAGAAAAAGTCAAACCAATCCTGGATGTCTATGGCACATTATGAAGTGCTTCAAAAGACCTTTCGAATGCATCTAAGAGAGTTGGAATTGATGAAGTTTTACGGAAATGCGAGCAATTTTAAGATTTTTTTTATGTTTTTTTGACCTTAAACTTCAAAGCCCGTTTTACCCCACTTCCCTTTGTCGTAGAGGGCTCATATTTGGCATGAGTTCATCTCATGCATAGACAAACAAACGCTGAAAGTTTCATCCAAATCGGAGCACCTCGATACGACCTCTAGAACAAACCGAGCAATTTTTACAAATACTGCCTCTTAAATAGACATTTAATTGTATTTTTTTCTAATTGGAATTGTAATCAATTTAATTTGCAAACCTTTATGCTTAAATGTTTAAGAAACACAGTGACTTTGGTACTCACCTTGGCTCCTGTTATCAAAACACTAATCGTGTTTTTAATACTATACTATTCTACTCTCAACTAAGAACTCATTAGAAACTCATCCAACTTTCTTTCTCCCTCTCCCGCGCCACAGCCCCGCGCCACCATGTTCGACGACATTAAGATGTGCCTGCTGGACCTGATCAAGTCGGGCGCGCCCAAGTCGAAAAAGTCCCTCAAGGACATCCAGTCGGGCTACTCGGCGGACTTTATGAAAAAGTACAACGACATCAACATCATCCACTTCAACGAGAACATGTCGATGGTGAACAAGCTGGACAACGTGCGCTTCTCCCCGTCCAACTACACGAACCTGTTCAAGACGAACCCGCTGCTGGACGGGAAGCGGACCAAGTCTTTTCGGGAGTGGGGTGTCGAGAGTGCCAGCTTTGAGTTTTCTTCGGACGACCGGGAGGAGGACCGGGAGGAGGGCGGCGAAGACGACGACGAGGGCACGCTGACGATGACGAGCTGCTCGCGGAGTTACTCGGAAAAGTACGCCCTGCTGAGGTCGATTTCTCAGCAGGGATGCGGGGATGAGCTTGATGACGATGACGATGAGGACGATGACGACGGGATCATCATGAACCACTACAGCTTGGAGGAGTGCCTGGCCGGGGGGTTGGTGTCCCAGCTGGATTCGTTTTGTACGCTTTGTACCTCGTCGTTCAGCTTCAGCAACTGCAACAACTGCGAGAAGAGTGGCTGCGGGTCCAAGTGTAGCGTCGTCAGCAGTAGTCACGGTGGGGGCAATGACGATGACGGTGGTGAAGAGGAGGACGATGACGATGATGACGGTGGAAGTACGGTGAGGGAGATGAGGAGCACGCCGCCGGAGAGGAGGAGTAGGCCGCTGATTGGTGGATGCGTTTGTCTGCGGAGGCAACAGCATGGGTGAGTACGAAAGAGCTTTTGCTCATTTTTCTTTCTTTTTTTGCGGGAGGGAAAAGCTCGCGGTGGAGAGCTCTGTGGGTGGTATCTTTGGGGGGATTATGGGGTGGCGTTACGCGAATGGGTAAGATGGTAAGGTGTTACTCATGTTAGGTTTGCTTGAGAGAGCTTTTTGTGGATCATTAAAGCTTCTTGATAGAGTTATAACGGTAAGGTATTAGAACGCTATAAAGCTTTGAGAGCAGGGTTACCAGGTCGAAATTTGCAAAATCTGGCAAAGTATCGATTAAAAATCTGGAAAAATCTGGCAGACGAAAATCTAACAATTCTAAATAGTGAAGGGGAGGGAGGATATGAATTATTTCTAATGTTTGTAGAATTCAGATGGTTTAACTGATTTTATGGCCTCAAAAATGTTGAATTTACATTTTCGTTAAGAAACACGTTCTTATTTTTTTTATTTTCAATAAAATTCGTTCATCAAAAAAAATTTCAAAATGAGCATAAAGTGAAAAATCTGGTACGGAGAAGGGTGAATCTTTATTCTGGCTGACACTTGAAAAAATCAGGAAAAAAATCACTTTGGGTAATCGAATCACAAAAAAAAATCCTTATCTTATTTTTGACTGTTGAACTTCAGTATGTTAGGGGTCGTACTACGCAAAAGTGATTCACAAATTTAAATTTTTTATTCGCTTTTTTTTCATTTTCTTATTTTTAATATCAAATTCGAGTTCTACGACCCCGTTATAGTAAAATTTGAATGGCTGATATCCTTAAAAATGACCAAATTTATTTTTTCAGTGTTTAGTAATCGCCATTTTGACCGCCATCTTGGATTTAAAAATTTTAAATCACTTTCGATTATCCGAAGGGATTTTTTTTTTCTTGGGCCTTCGGATAATCAAGTCTGGACTGTACTGCACATTGAAATTTTACAAATCTCGATTAAATTTTCAAAAGGCCCTATCTGCATAGGAAACCCATGAGGGATAGGTTGTTTTGAAATTTTAATCTAGAAATATTCAAAATATGATATGAAAATATGAATTGCATTTTCAATGATTTTCATATTATAAGACTTCTTTTTCCCCTGCCATTTTAAAGTTTTTTTGAAAACAAATGTTTTGACCCTGATTTTTCGAGTCAGTGAACGCTACGTTTACACTGTACCAAATTCCCAAATTCCTAAATTCCTTAAATTTTAGGAATTTTGCCACTTTTCCTTATTTAGTGATCGGGTTTTTGGATTACTTAATAAGGAAAGGAGGCAAAATTCCTATAATTTATTTCAGTGTAGCAAACACTTCAATTTCGTCAAGGTTTGGTAGTTTTGGGCACTCTGAATACGCTCTAATCGACAGAATTGAATTTTAGTCAATTCTTTGGCAATAAATAAATTTGGATTTTTTTTTTTCAGAAATGTCGGGTTGTGAAATTTTTCATAGAAAGTTTGAATTCTGATTTTACATCTTAAGCTCATAAGTGTTGGTCTTGAATTTTTAATTTTGATAATATTTTTAACGGAAAGAGCAGCAAATTTCACGCATATTTTATTTTTGACATTGAAAATCGCATCAATAGTTGCTGATATTTCGGAATTTCAAAATTGAATGCTATTTTGGTGATAACCAAAAACACAATTTTTTTCTGTTCTTGTGGATGTATCTCAGCAATAAATTTTATAGGAATTTTCTGAAAAAAAAATATGTCTTGACAGTAAAAACAATCCGAAAAACTTGCGTAAACCTGCTTTTTTTTGAAAAAAAAATTTAAGAGGATTTATCTCGAAAATATTTTTGGATGCTAAAACCGATAGATAGAACCGAATAACGTTAAAAATAGTCGTTCATGTTTTAACATTTTCCAAAAATTAAGATTTTTTCAAAAAACTGCGATGATGATGATTATGAAAAACTATGTTTGTTTTTTAATGTAAAAAGAGAAAAAAAATGGCTTTTAGACTACAACCAAATTATTCAAATTGTCCTTACCATTTTACAATTTTGCCCAATACTCCAAATTGATCAGAAATTCCGTTCTCAAGATAGAGATTCTGGAATATTTATTGCACACTTTGCACCGTATTCTCCCCCTGTGCAAATCATAACTGCACACAAAATATTTGCACACTGAAAATCATACCCCTTCTCCCCCCCCGCTCGCCTGCAGTGGTGCATGTCTCGACTGAGCCTTGTTGCTTTCGACCACTTTAGAACAATTTCATACTAGGGTGTGTGTCTTAGATAGTTTTTTTTTTCTGCTGTAGTTAGAGGTGTTTACTTTGTTGGAGAGCTTTTTACAACTTTCACGATTGTTGCAAATTCTCTGAAATCCGCAATAAAGTGACAGTAAACACAGCTGCTGTTTTGACTAAAGAAAAGCTCAAGAATTCTTGAGCTTTTCTTTAATTATTTCTAAAATTGAAAAAAAAAAGCTCAGATTTCATACCGGAATTAACGTGACTTATAAGCAGGATTAATTGTTCCTTGAAATCCAAGGATACGTCTTAACAAAAAAAAAACTTTTCCTAAAAAAGCAATTAAAATTACACGTTTTTAGTTCTTTTTATTTTTTTTAAGCAAAAGAAACTGTATTAAAATAGTAGTTTATGCAACAAGTTGCAAAAAGAGGAGCAACAAGTTCAGCACGAGTCGTACATTTATCCAACGAGGTTCACCGAGTTGGATAAATACGACGAGTGCTGAAAAAATTAAGTTTTGCAACGAGTTCCATACAACATTTTTTGCAATTCCGAAAAACCGATTGAGGGAAATTTCAAGTCAATTTTTCAAGTATTTTGTCGATAAATCGTTTAAATCAAAAAAATGTTGAAAAGTGTTACTTTTCGAAACAAGTGCTGAAAAGTTCAACTTTTCAGCACCCATTTCAGTGCTGAAAAGTAGAACTTTTCAGCATTTACTTTGAAAAGTGTTGCTATTCGATTCTGTTATTTTTGATACAGAAAAGTAGGCTATTTCGTCGTTCAAGAATGACAGGAAAAGTAAGTTGTATTGCGACGGAATTGCAAAAAAAAAAAAATTTGCGTTACGTAATAAAAGAACTGTCTCCTTTTTCAAAAACTCATCAATCATCCCTCACTAGAGCCATCTAGTTGTGAATGTGGCAACAGGTTCAAGCAACTGTCAAACGAGATGTCCGTGTTGGGATTTTGATCATTCAAATTGACCGTTAAATTGTTGATTGAAGGATTTTGAAAGAGATTTCTAGAATCAATTTAAATCTAGAGCAACCTAGAAAAGTTTTTCTGGCTCTTTTTTTTAGGCCGTTGCAAATATTTTTTTGCAGTTTATGTCCCTCGACTCAGACCAAAAAAATAAAAATGTAAAAACAAATATTTACAGGCCACGGTGTCAACATTTGAATGAAAAAAGTGTTTTAAAATGCATTATACACCTGTCCAGTTGTTTTGCAATCATTAATCCTCAAAATTTCTAAGAATTGACGAAATTTTATTTTGAGGAAAAAAAACGTTTTTGCGGTGCTGTACTTTGTGATTTCACAAAAGTTCAAAATATTTTAAAACGAGTTCAAACATGCTAAACATGCAGAAAAGGGTATTTTAGAATGTACTCAGTTGATTAGACTTCAATTTCCATTGAAATTTTGATGTTTTTTGAAAAAAATTACCCCCTGATTTTTCGGTCCAATTTTGGAGGGGGGGGGGGGGGCATAAACTTTGAAAAATATTTGCAATGGCCTTATTTTTAAATAAAAGATAATTTGAAATTGATTTATGTAAATTTTAGCTTCCCTTTAAACGTGGTCGATTTCTGTATCTAAAACAACTATCTCTGTATACAATTTGTTTTGCATATTTTTAGACAAAAAAATAGTTGAATAAGTTGTTTTAAATTTTTGTAAGTGTTTGCATTCGCGAAAAAAAAAATTAATGGTTTTTATAATTAGTTTAGGCTGGTACAAATTTTATTTAAAGTTTTTTTTAAGGGTGCACAGCAACCAAGGAAGTTGTTGTCCTCTTATTCCAATTAATGCTGAAAAGTAGAACTTATCAGCATTCATTTTGAAAAGTGTTACTATTCGATTCAATTACTTTTGGTACAGAAAATTAGGGAGTTTCGTCACTTGAGAATGACAGAAAAAGTAAGTAGTTTCACTTTGAATTGCATAAAGTTTTTTTGTATTAATTTCACTGAAACATTCATTTTCCGCTTAAATTTTATTTGCCGTCTAGATTAGTGTCAAACTCCAAAACAGTATCGAAAAGAATTATTTTTCGATACATGTTCTGAAAAGTTTAACTTTTCAGCACTCAAATGGAAGCTGAAAAGTTCTGGTATGCAAAAGCATCTTCTAAAGTTCTGAACTAAACTTTATAATTTTTGATTGGGACTCATATCGAATTTATTTTTAACGTGATCAGTAGGGTGGGTACGGATTTTGAAAAGTTCTCAGATCAAGTTCTGGTGTGGTTCCCCTTGTAGGGCATACCCATAGGGATCCTCACCCCAAATTTCAGCTCATTTGGTTGAAAACTGGCTTGTCTCAAGCGAGTTCAAGTTTACATGGGATTTACTATGGGACATTTTGAATTTTCGTTCATTCGCTCCTACAGGCCTGGGGAAAACATGTAGAAACTTCTAGGATGGCCAGAAATGAGCGGAATCGTCTGGAGAACAACTTTCCCTAAGATACCAGGTCGATTCGTCCAACCCCCATCGAGCTCAAAGGCAATACATCCGGGGGTTTCGGAACCAACGGATTTCCCCAGAAAAGCAACAAATTTTCCTTAGCATGCTATGAATGCTTGATGAACACCGCGACGCCACATGTCAACCAGGTACCACGTGGACTAGCATCGCCTATAAAAAATTACTTTTTATTACTTTTTGAACTATAGAATTATCATTTATGGTGATTCTCATACTATTTAGCTGTATTCTAAACCTCCAAATAAGAAAAAAAACTGTTTTGGTGCAAATTGTACAATCACGTGGTACCTGGTTGACATGTGGCGTCGCGGTGTTCATCAAGTATTCATAGCATGCTAAGGAAAATTTGTTGCTTTTCTGGGGAAATCCGTTGGTTCCGAAAACCCCGGATGTATTGCCGTTGAGCTCGATGGGGGTTGGACGAATCGACCTGGTCTCTTAGGGAAAGTTGTTCTCCAGACGATTCCGCTCATTTCTGGCCATCCTAGAAGTTTCTACATGTTTTCTCCAGGCCTGTAGGAGCGAATGAACGAAAATTCAAAATTTCCCATAGTAAATCCCATGTAAACTTGAACTCGCTTGAGACAAGCCAGTTTTCAACCAAATGAGCTGAAATTTGGGGTGAGGGTCCCTATGGGTATGCCCTACAAGGGGAACCACACCAGAACTTGATCTGAGAACTTTTCAAAATCCGTACCCACCCTAGTGATCAGTCAAATTTAATTTCCTCGTGGTCGAACCTGAGTCCAACCACCTCGAGAAAAATCATCCAAATCAAATTTATTGAAGTCGCGAAACCGTGCATCAAAGAAAAAGAGAAACAAAAATATCATTAGCCTTTATTCCCTCTCACACACTTGCACTCACTTTTCCTCACATTTCTTTCAACAGAAGATGCAAGTTTGGACCCCCCCTCCTCCTCACAGAGACATTGACTCTCTTAAGGTGTGGCACTGTGCACCACAACAAATAATTACGCGAACGCTGTGAAAACTGTGTCAAAACTCAAAACGCGAAACGATCTTGCACGACTCGTCGTCGTCGCCGGCAGCACTCTCTTTTTGCACTAAATTTCGTTAACTTTTGGGTGGAAAACTCACACCCGAATGAGACTGTGGCAAAAGGGAAAAAAGTGGCGCGCGCACACGAACACACACAAACTAATGAAGGAAAATGGGCAAAATTACACCTTGAGCGGTGGACCCAGCAAACGTTAAGGTGAGGTGAGATCTCAAATTAAAGGTTTTTTTTTTTTGAGGTGGTGTGAGACTGCCGACACAGTCGTGTGCGATATGTGATTGTGGGTTGGGTTTTGGAAATTGGGGCAAGGCTATCTGAGTTTGGTTGGGTTCTTTTGGGGGTCAATTTTTGAATAATTGCGCTTGGCGGGAGAAGAGGAAAGATGAGCAGATGGACAGGTTCCCCAGACGATTGCTGTCAGTGATAAGGTTTCGTTTAATTTAGTGAGCAATTATCATGGTATTAATTATGGATTTTTTCTATTTTTAAAATTTTTACCCATTTTTATTTCTTCAGATTGAAACACTTAACTTAACAGCTTACTTTTTTAGCTACACTACCTTCAATCCTCAACTATGTTTTAAAAAATGATTTATTTGTAGTTCAGAATTTTGCCGAAAACATAATTTTAACTAACCATTTTTTACTTCAAATCTAAAAGAAAAATTAACATCAATCCTTTAAAAAAAAAATTAGTGCATACTAGTCTGAATCGCAATATTAAGTAAAAACTTGATTCCTCAAAAACTGGTGCAATTTGAGAGTGTTCTTGCCTTTCATTTTCATTCTCCTTATTTTTCAGATTTTTTTTCAAGTGCTTTGAAATAGAAATGCAAAAAGGTTTAATATTCAATATTACGCCATTTTGAAATGTAAGAGTTGATTCCAAAATCTTAAAAATCAATATTTTTTGAAAAGTTTATCAAACTTCACAATTGTTTGATTTTTTTAACTTAGAGAAAAGGTCCATTAGTTTCTGATATTGGATGAAAAAAGTCAAATTTCCTTGTTTCTTTTTCTTTTTTTCGGAATGGACAATCATGAACACTATTTTTAAAAATCAAAAAAACGGGAATTTGTCAGTTAAAACTAAACTTAGGTCTTGAGAAAGGTGCACTTTATTAGAAAATCGATTGCAAATATGATTTTACCTTAAAAAACTGAAGTAAAAAAAAAACGATTAAAAATTTCCAACAAACTTTTTTTTTTAAAATCGGCGGCATCAAATAAAAAAATATAAGAATTGAAATAACAAGCCATAATTTCAAATTTTGCATGGAAAAGTGTTTTAAAATGCATTTTACAATAATTTAGCTGTTTTGCAATCATTAGTTTTAAAAAAATGTGAAATTTGACAAAAACAAAAATTTTAGCGATAAAAATGTTTTTGCGAGTATAAACATCAAAAATTTAAAAGGTTTAAAAATCAACCCAAACATGCTAAATTTTTTTTCCCCCTTATTTTTCAGCCTAGTTTTGAAGGAGGGTTGGGGGGGGGGGGGGGGTAACAAAAACTTTAAATAAAATTGGTACCAGCCCTACAGATTTTTTTTTTATTTTTCTGTATTTTGGTTTTGGTGTATTTTTGGTATTTTTAGCTTTTTTTGTATTTTTGATGTTTTTGAGATATTTTTGTTGTATTTTTTTTTGTATTTTTTTTATATTCTACAAAGTTTTAGTTTTTTAGATACTGTTGGTATTTAATGAATAAATAAAAGTTTTTAAACATATTTTATGGTGCATTCTAGTTATCTATAATCATAAGCCCAAACTTCAAATTTAAATAGCAAACATATGTTGACATGGGTTTTCGATGACTAAGCAAAGACAAACCAAAAAAATATTTGCCCCTAGACGGGCTTCAATCTAGAAAATCGCCAAATTTTTTTTTTTAACCAATTTTTGATCTTAAAAAAAGCATAGTAAAGAAGAACTTATAAAATTTTAGAGAATATTAGGGTTGGAAGTTTTATTTTTCATATGTGACTTTGCCAATGTTTTTAAAAATGTCATTTTTAGGGGTCAACATTGGCTCTGTTTATTACTTATATTTCCTATATTTTAAGTAGAAAGAAGTATGCAATAATTTTTGTTATGTCCCAGACTATGCCTCTACGCATTTTTTTTACAATTTAAATGATAAAGATGCCACTCTATACCAGAAAATGTGTAAAACAAGCAAAAAATTTAAAAAGTGACTTGAAAAAATTAGAAAGGCAAAATGCAATGATAGGAGGTGGTGGAATAGGCCAAAAACTACTAAAAACAAATATAAGATTAATAAGATAAATGCAAATAAAAGTACTAAAAATAGAACAGTGAACAGTGCTCAAAACAACCTCCTGAACACAGGAGAAAAAGAATCTCGAAAACAAATTTGTGCAGTAAAGGGTTAAGTAAAATTTTCTCTAAAAGATGCTAACAATAAATTAAAATCATTCATCTCAAAACACCACAAATCCACTAGACCCATTTCGGATGAGATGTTTACCGTAGGGGAGAGTGGGGAGACTTGATCCCCTTTTTTTGTATCGCACATAACTCTGTCAATTTCTCACAAAACTATAAACTTTTTGCATGAATTGAAAGCTTAAACATTCATCTATGTTTGGCTTATAAGGATATTTCATCAGATGAACTCTTCGAATCATGCCAAGCGTTTTAAAAAAATATTTTAAACCGGCATTTTAAAAATGTTAGGGGTAACTTGATCCCCCTTTCAACATTTTGAAGAAATCTTAAGCAAAATGTTTCTTATTCATCCAAACTTTTAATTTTCTATAAGTCACAGCAATTTCACATAAAACCTGTACGTTTGTGTTCAAAATATAACAAGTTTAGTATGTTAAATATTTAAAAACTTAAAATATTATTTTTTAGCCCAAAATTAAGCATGTTTACAAAAGCTGGAAATTTTTGTTTACAAAACTTTTGATAAAAGGTTCAAACTGCAGTAAGTTATGTACAACTATACTAAAGGAAACTATGTATGAAAACCCAGCTCAATTAATTAATCTTGAAGCTGATTCCAGTGACTGTAAAAATGCAGGGATCAAGTCTCCCTAAACGCACTTTTTTAAACAATTGATTGTAAAAATAGTTTGACGATAAATTTAATATCAAATGCGTAAGGGTTTTGGAGTTGATAAGTTTATCAAACAATTCATGCATAAAAAATATTTGTTTGAATAATTTTTGAGTGTTTTCTATACATATCAATACAAAGAAAAAAAGATCTCTTGGATGTTTTTTGTAGCTCGTTTTAGAAAAATGTGTGTAATTGAATCTAAACATTTTTTAATTTTTTTTCTTTGTTTTCTACAATGAGTTTTAGTTAATTTCGCACAACTTTCTAGAACAAAGCTAATTGTTTTACCCACATGCTGACGAGATACAGGCTTGGGATCAAGTGTCCCCGGGGATCAAGTCTCCCCACTCTCCCCTACCCAACTCGTACAATACGTGGAGGCACCTGTCCGAGCCACTTGTCCTGAACTCTCCAAAAACTCTTTTCTTTCATAAATTCGCACCACCACCGCGGTCCAAGCTCACTGCATGCTGCAAATCATCATCTTTCGCTCGCGAGCTGTCACTTCAAAGTGAAAACGACTCAATGACCAACCGTAACGCAAAAAAAAAACCAGCAACAACAACCCTCTCCTCAAGCAAAAGTTAGACCTGTGCAAAACGTGGTCTAAAACGGAACTAAGGTGGCTCCCCCCGCGTCCCCTCCTCGTGGAGTTGAAGTTGCCACTTTGCCAAACTTGTTCTCTTTTCGCTTTTCTTGCTTGATTTTAAGGTAGGTTGGGGTGACTCTATTGTGATTTAAAAAAAAATTTCAAATTTTTTTAAAATCATTTATTTTTTTAAGATGAAACTTACGAATTTAATGTTTATTTTTTAGAACAAATTTGACCCAAACCTCCCCTAATGTTAGACACCCTCAAGCGGATTGCATTTTCACCCAACAAGCAGTGTTTCGATCCATCGCCACCAGAAGAGGCACCCAACCCTATTATGGAAGCTTTTCGCGAGGGCGCGTGTTTTTCCTTTTTTTTTTGCTGCTACAGCGAGACTTGTTAGACATTTAGTAATCGACGCTTTCGAACTTGTCCGGGTCTGGTTAGTTTATCATCAGTCTCATCAGTGTAATTGTGGTGTTCGATGTTCAGTTTGATTTATAGCAAACAAGAGCGTTTTGAGATAAAACGTTGGGAGGGATTTGTTGGGAAAAAACATAGCTCATGGCGCTATTTTACGAGAAAGTTACTTGCTTTTGTCACCTGGAAGTTCCAGTGCTCTAAAAACTGCTGTCCCTATTCAGACTGTAGTCCCGATTCGCCCCAGATTACGGAAACTCCAGCTGGGAGGCTAGGGAGACTAAATGAAACGGTTCAAAAGCAAAAAGCACCCCCAACTAAAATGGAGACGAAATCTTATTGCCACCGTGATTTAAAAAAAATCCATGCTTTTCAAGTTCAGGAAAAAAGAGATTCGAACTCACTACCTCTGATTACTAAACCTAATTGTTACCACTAAGCTAGCAGTACTGACATGTAAACGGATGATTCAAAGTCAATGAAGTTTAGCTAGTCTACTGAGGTCTTATCAAAGGAAAATGTTGAAGTTCTGAACTGGGTTCTCGGTTCGTTTCAAAAAGGCCTACTGAACGAACGTTTCTTAGAGACGAGCGTTCGTTCTCAGAGCTGTTATTTTTCGTGTTGCTTTGTGAACTTGAACGAACGGAGAACCCGTTCAAAAGCATGACTGCCTGGAACTGAGAAGTGATATGAATTCTGATTAATTACATACTTACTTACTAATTGAATTTATTTTCGGGATCTATGGTAACAAAATTCTAGGTTTTTTGAATCTTGAAAATGCCCAATGTAATCATAAAATTGATAAATCGATGCCTCTGTGCTCTCTTATGCAAACTAGATAGGAAAACCAGCAAACTTCGCACAAGAGAGCACAGAGGCATCGAAATACTATAAAAGTAGTTCATGCAACATGCTGCAAAAAAAAATCAGCACGAGTCGTATATTTATCCAACGAGATTTAACGATTTGGATAATTACGACGAGTGCTGAAAAAATCAAGTTATACAACGATTGGAATTTTATGTCCAACATCTATGTGTTAAGTAAATCCACCGTTAAAAACCAAAAAAATATTGGAAAATGTTATTATTCGATACCAGTGCGGAAAAGTTCATTTTTTCAGTGCCCAGTTTCAGTGCTGATATATAGAGCTTTTCAGCACTGGTTTTGAAAGGTATTAATTTTCCATTCTGTTATATTTGGTAGAGAAAAGTAGGCCGTTTCGTCGCTCGAGAATGAAAGGAAAAGTTAGTAGTTCACGACGGAATTGCAAAAATTGTCTATTGAGTAGTTTACAAGATTTCGACAACATTTTCGGAACATGGTCAACATTATTATTTTTTGTCTCCACGATTTTCCAATAAAACTTTAAGAGGGATGAGGAGGACATTGTAAAAAACTGCATTGATCTAACAAGAAAAAATAATTAAAAGGAAAAATAGCTCTTTGAATAAGTTAAATTAAGCTCAACACAGGCATCGAAGAAGAACAAACTTTAACAGTTTGGTTGGGCAAATTTTTTAAACACGCATATTTTGTGTACCTTTTGAAAGTTTATTTGCACCCTTAAAAACATTTTCTTCAAAAACTTTCATAAGAAATAATCAGATTTCAATCATATTTTTCCTAAATGTTCCAGTATTTCAAAGTAACCTACAAATTAAAGTTTTTTTTTCAGTTTTTTTAAGGCTGTTACAAATATTTTTCAAAGTTAATGTCGCCCCCTTCCCCTTCAAAAACGATCTTAAAAGTCAAGGAAAAAAACAATATTTTTCAAAAAAAAAAAAAGCAAAATTTTAATTAAAAAAAGTAAATGCATTTTTATTTCGCTGGATAAATCAAAAATATTGTTTTTTTTTGCAATTCTATCGTGAAACTACAAACTTTTCCTGTCATTCTCGAACGACGAAACAGCTTTTTTTCTCTACCAAAAACAACAGAATCGAATAGAAACACTTTTCAAAACAAATGCTGAAAAGTTCTACATTTCAGCACCGAAATGGATACTGAAAAGTACGGACTTATTTAGATAAATTTGGAACTAGATACTTTAAAAAACTATTTCGTAATCGTCATATCGTCGCTTGTGTGCTATCTTGTGACACGTCCAATCTTTTTACAGCATAAGGACACAAGATAGCACACCAGTGACAATATTACAAATTTTACTTTGTCATCAGAGATGAGTTGCTGAAAGAATTATTAATTTCCTCCACTTTTTTTTTATAAGAGACCATCCATAAACCACGTGGATATTTTTTTTAAATCTAAAACTTTGCTCTTAGCAGTAATTTTGGTTCCTGAGGTCCATTTTTCGATATCTCATGACGGAGGGGTAATACGGCTTCTTTCATTTTTCTGGAGTTTTCCTAAAACACGTTTCTCGGTGGTTTGTAGCTCGAAACCGTGAAGAGATACAAATTTCTTGTCAAAGGGACTTTTGTGTCAAATTGGACGCCCGATTTGATGGCGTACTCAACATTCCAAAAATACGCATTTTATGGGAAATTTAATGTCATTTTCAAATCTGAAATAATCCAGAAAGGTAATTTTTTCGTTTAAAACAGAATATTTCTTTTAAAATTTAGTTTTTTTTTTCTAAGTTTTTTAAGAGTGTAACAATATTTTACAAAGTTATAGAGCAGAAAAAACAAAAAAAAATTATTTATAGACATTTCGGGTTTCGCATAAGAATGTCTCTTTGAAGGATTGTTGTGTGGCTCGTATGTGGGGATTCTTTAAAAAAAAAACAAACCAGATACTGCTGCTCATCATACAAATATGTTTTTCAAAACAAAAATGTCTGATTCTATCAATGTACGAGCCTCTGTATATTTTTAATTTATGTTTACAATTATGCTGAGTAGAACCAGTTAAAATTTCTAACGTATTTTGTTTATCATTTAAATGATTCATTATTCCCTTTTTGATCTAAATTATCATAATTGCTAAATCGTATTTTTTTAAAATTTAACGCGAATAAAAAAAATCAAAAAAAATCTGAGCAGCAAATTTAGAAGACTACGAAAATGTTCTAGGTGTTTATCGTTTGCCACTTGATGACCAAAATAATGACACGTTTCGTCTTTTCATGTATTTTTAAAAGTAATTTATTACTTATTATATTTTTAATATTTTTTTTCCTTGAAATAATTTGATAGCTAATGATCTAATCTCGCACCTTTCACTCAAAGCATCTCGACTGCTGATGTTCGACAACTAATTAGCTGGAAATTCCTGCAAAATCTCGCTTCATACCATATCTATATCGTTAACAGTTACTCAATGGCTTAAACCTAATGAATGACGACAACACAAACTTCAGCTTCGACGGGCTGTGATTCGGATTAGGCTTCTCCAAAACACTTAAACTCGCTCCAGTTGTCAGCCTCGGCTTACAGCTTGGGCCAAACGACTCCCATGAGTTTCTTCGACCATCAATAATTCATCAGGGTATCGCGAGAGAGAAGCTCGAAAAATGTAGATTTTCCTTAGAGCGCGGTTTCAGCAGAAAACAACAACAACAACAAAATAGAAAGCCCCCCCTTAACCACGTGAGGACAAATTAATTTCCTCTTATCACGATAAAAACATATCTCTGTGCAGAGGCTCGGTCTTCAAGCACGAAAAGTCAGCATTACGCCGCTGTCGATTAAATCCGAGCAATTTTGGGACGGCTCGCTGGCTTTTTCACGCGAAGAGACTTGGCGAGCAGGCGACGAACCGCCGGTTTCTCTCGCTGGTCAGCTTTCGGGTGGGTGTGTTGAAGTAACCTGCGAAAGATTTGGGCACAAAAATAGACTGGCGAAGAAGCGCGAAGCGCGATATCAATGCAGTTACGTGATGGCGAATCATGTTGCAGCGGTCGAATTGTGGCCAAAAAAAATGTCGGGTGGCGAAACGCACATTGCTCGGTGAAGGTCAAAATCAGCTGTGGTGTGAGGCTAGATCTCGATTCGACTGACAGCGGTGTGCTCGATTTGCTTTATGGTTCAGCGTGGGGATGTGTCAGTGGTGCAATTGCAGGTGCAAGACGTTTTGTGTCAGGATTAAATGGTTTAAGACACACTATAGCAGCAATTATGATTTTGAAACAATTTTGAAACCAATTAAGAATGACTGGTTTAATATTTTTTTGAACTTGTTTTTTGTGTCACAGTCCTAGCAAAATTTGGCAAGTTGAAACGGCTGAAACTTTTTGATGCCTTCGGTATGCCCAAAGAAGCCATTTTGCATCATTAGTTTGTCGATATAATTTTCCATACAAATTTGGCAGCTGTCCATACAAAAATGATATATGAAAATTCAAAAATCTGAATCTTTTGAAGGAATTTTTTTATCGATTTGGTGTCTTCGGCAAAGTTGTAGGTATGGATACGGACTACACTGGAAAAAAATGATACACGGTAAAAAAAATTGGGTGATTTTTTTATTTAACTTTTTATCACTTAAACTTGATTTGCAAAAAAATACTATTTTTTTTTATGTTTTAGAGGACATCAAATGCCACCATTTTTCAATGTCGATATCTCAGCAACTAATGGTCCGATTTTCAATGTTAATATATGAAACATTTGTGAAATTTTTCGATCTTTTCGAAAACAATATTTTCAAAATTTTTAAACCAAGACTAACATTTTAAATGGGCGTAATATTGAATGTTTGGCCCTTTTGAAATGTTAGTCTTGATTTGAAAATTTTGAAAATATTGTTTTCGAAAAGATCGGAAAATTTCACAATTTTTTTATATATTAACATGGAAAATCGGACCATTAGTTGCTGAGATATCGACATTGAAAAATAGTGGGTTGTTTGGGTGAGACTTAGAAAACATCAATTTTCCTGTTTTTAAACCTTTGCATTGCAATATCTCAGCAACTAAAGGTCGTATCAACAAAGTCTGAAGAAGCAAAATATAGAGAATTTTCTCAGCTTTTCAAAAATATTTTTTTCAAAAGTGTGCAAACATGTGCACTAATTTAAAAAATAACAAACCGCGAATATTTTCAAAAAAGTCACCTAAGTATGGACTTAACTTAAAAACGGTGCACTTTATCAAAATTTTAATACTGTACTTTTTGATTGCAAATTTGATTTTTCATCGAAAAATGAAGTTGAAAAATTTTTGCGACTTATAATTCGATTTTTTGAAAAAATCAGTATTGATTAAAAAATTCATAACTCGGTAAATGATTTTTTGCACAACCTGGAAATTTCTGAAAAGTTGGCATTTGATGTCCTCTAAAACATATAAAAAAATAGTTTTTTTTTGCAAATCAAGTTTAAGTGATAAAAAGTTAATTAAAAAAATCACCAAATTGTTTTTACCGTGTATCATTTTTTTCCAGTATAGTCCGTATCCATCCCTACAACTTTGCCGAAGACACCAAATCGATAAAAAATTCCTTCAAAAGATACAGATTTTTGAATTTTCATATATCATTTTTGTATGGACAGCTGCCAAATTTGTATGGAAAATTATATGGACAAACTAATGATGCAAAATGGCTTCTTTGGGCATACCGAAGGCACCAAAAAAGTTTTAGCCGGATAAAAAAATACAAAAATTAAAATTAAAGAAAAAAGACCGATTTCGTGGAGAATTGCTCCTTTGCAGAAATTTCCAGAATGGGCAAAAAATCTTTGACCGAGTTCTGAATTTTTGAATAAATACTGATTAAAAAAAATCGAAATATTGATCGCACAAATTTTTCAACTTAATTTTTCGATGTAAAATCGAATTTGCAATCAAAAAGTACTTTAGGGGACCACGTGGACACTTTTTTGGGAATCTGTTACCCATCTCCCCCCCCCCCCTTGTGGACAATTGCTCATACAATTTTTTTTTGTATGGATCGTGGAAAATCGTGAAAAATACGAAAAAAAAATCGAATGACCGAAATCTCAGAGCAATGAAAAAAAAATTAAATTTAAACAATTTGGAGTCTTCGGCAAAGTTTTAGGTAAAACTTGTTTGGATTTAAAAAAAAATAGGTAGACGGTTTTATTTTTTTTATTTAACCTTTTTTTTACTAAAAGTAAACTTCTCATAAAAGTATTTTTCAATTTTAGAAATTTGATTTGTAACGTACAAAGTCTGGTTTGAAAGATATGATTTTTTTTTAAATCGTGTTTTTTTTATCAAAAATTTATTTAAATAATTTTTTGAAGCAAAATCAAATTTGCAATTAAAATCGATTTCGATTTATTTTTTGCATTTTTAAATACTTTTTTTTAATATGATTTTTATGTGAAAAATGAAAGTTTTGCGAAGTTTTCTGTTCTTTTTAAGAAAAATAACTACGAGTACTTTTAGATTGCAAATTCGGTTTTGCTCCAATTTCCCACGAAAACAGCATGATTGGAAAAAAAGTTCTCCGATCGGGCTCAAAAATTTTCTGGGGGATCCTTGGCCGAAATAATTAGACCCGTATTTTTTTGTTTGGCCATTAGGGTGACATTCGCCGTGTTAGGGTGGTTTGAAAAATGGCAATTTTCGTCGATTTTCGCAAAAACCACTTTTTTCAAAAAACCATATCTCCGCGCCATTTCATCCGATTTTAGCTGTCCTAGACGCAAAAGAAAGGTGATTAGTTTGAATATTTGGGAAAAATAGTAAGAAGTTTCAAAAATTTAGCTTAACATTTGAAAAGGTCATATGAAAACTTAAAATGCTGTTTTGAAGGTCTCGGGAAGCCAAACTAATCACCTTTCTATATGATTTTTTGAAAAAAGTGGTTTTTTGCGAAAATCGACGAAAATTGCCATTTTTTGAACCACCCTAACACGGCGTTGGTGACCCTAATGGCCAAACAAAAAAATACGGGTCTAATTATTTCGGCCAAGGATCCCCCAGATAAAAATTGAGCTCGATCGGAGAACTTTTTTTTCGAATCATGCTGTTTTCGTGGGGAATTGCTGACTTAATATATTTGCCAAAAACATGATTAAAAAAAATCATATCTGATGACCCATACCTGTACCGAATGTTGCGACTTTCAGTTACGAAAATACCACTAAATTACAGGTTGATTAAGTTTATTTCTGGAAATTTCTAAAATATGAAAGAATGGTTTTCTTTCAAAGTTTTTCTTGATATTTCACAAAAATCTTCAACACATCTAATGTAAATTAAAGCCAATTAGAAATTAGTCATAAAAAGTGTCTTTACTTCCAAAAACCATGTTTTAGGGAACAAAAAATTGTACGTGAAGTTCGTCTAAGAATTCTTGATTTGTTCAAACGCTTCAATTGTACTCCCGATTCTGTTGTTCTTATTTTTCTGTTTCTTGTGTTGCTATACTTTTAAATTATGTTAAAATAAGCACAACAAATATTTTAAAGTCAATCAACATTTTGAAAACTTGCCCCCGATCCTCAATCCCTAATGATTCGGTTTCATCAACAAAACCAAAGAAAAAAATAGCGTGTCATTTTGCCATTAGCGCAGCCTAAACACTTGTGAGTGTTCCAAAGCCCACACGAGCCTTAATTAGACCAATGAATAAAAATAACCGAAACGATTGCGATTCACGCATCCACAAATTATTCATCTCAATTTTTTTGCTTCTATTTTTTGATTCAACAGCTGCCGGTGCCGCCATCATCGAGATAGACTAGATCGTAAAGCAAATAATTACACTAATAACCCTGCCGAAGTAGTAGTAGCAGCAGTAATAATATGCTTTTAGGTTTCAGTTTTGCTCGGGGCTTGCCCAATGCAAAGATGCAGAGGCTGCGTTCGGGTAGTTTGAAATAAACATAAATTCATTTTCACACCTTTTCTGAGGTGAGCATTTTTAATTTGATTTTCTTTTGCGGAATTGTGTTGTATTTGGCGAAATTTGTTTAAAATTTATAATTTATGGCAAAATTTAAGTTAATTGCCCTACGATTTAGTTGTGGTGAATATAGAATAGAATTTTGGTTATATAAATTGAGTCCTTAAAGTTAAACAAAAAAAAACTAAAAAAAATAACAAAACTCTTACATGAACTCACCAAATGTTTGCTCTAATGCCGTTAAGGTGCACGCTGGCATTATTAAGGGGAAGCGCTGTGCAATGTTTGATTTTTCTCGTTTTGTTTGCATTGGCACGCGGCGGCGGCGCAATGAGTTTGTGGTGGCAAAATTGCAAGTTGTTGTTGTTGCGCGCAAAAACCATTTTTGCACAAAACAACATTATGCAAAGCGCGTCAGCCTGGTGGCGTTTGCTAGCTGAGGGGAGAAATCAATGCGAGATGGTCGTACTGCAAAAAAAGGTACTTGAGGTTTTTGGTTCAAGTTGAATGAAGATGATTTTCTACTCGCTTTTCCGTGCATTGAAGACGTTGGAGGAAGGAAAGTGACAGTTTCGAAACAAATTAGAAAAGTGAATTA
Source organism: Culex pipiens pallens (assembly GCF_016801865.2). Taxonomy (NCBI): domain Eukaryota; kingdom Metazoa; phylum Arthropoda; class Insecta; order Diptera; family Culicidae; genus Culex; species Culex pipiens. Next base: position 8,390,523 of record NC_068937.1, read on the forward strand.
TACTTTTTGATTTTTTAAAATTTTACTTTTTGACATTTGGACATTTGGACATTTGGACATTTGGACATTTGGACATTTGGACATTTGGACATTTGGACATTTGGACATTTGGACATTTTGACATTTGGACATTTGGACATTTGGACATTTTGACATTTTGACATTTTGACATTTTGACATTTTGACATTTTGACATTTTGACATTTGGACATTTAAAACATTGGATATTTTTGCAAAGCAGATGCTGAGTCGAGAATTATCACCAATTCCTTCCTTTTTCTGTATCAATTTAATGCTTTAAACTCGAAACACCATCTGCAAACGTCATTTTCCAAGCCACACCTCAGAAAAAAAGAGCCGCTAATGTTCGCGCGCGCCCGCTCGGGGAAAGGAAAGTGAATCTAGAAAGATTTAGCTCTCAGTTTTTTTCCTCCTCTCGCGGTCACTTTAATGCTTTCCGACATTTTCCCACCCACCGACCAATCGACCGGCCAGCCCGTTATGTTTGCATTGCTCTGGCCGTTTATCATCTAGTTTTTTGTTGTTGTGGATATTGCGCGGTGGAAAATTATGAAATTGTTCGACGCTTTTTTTTCTGGGCTTTAAATATCGGTCTCGGGAGGATGTAATTGTTTTCTTTCGGCTGATATCGCATAACTTTGCTTGAACTATTGCATCGTGATGGGATTTGTTTGTAGAATGTGAAAAACTACATGAAATTTGATGGGAAGTGCACTGTTTTCTTTTGTTTTCAGTTTAGATAGCGATACAAGTCCTTTTACTAATTTGCATACCTTCAGGCGTTTTGCAAATTACCCAACAGATGGCTCTGGCGAAACAAATCGAGTTTTTCTTTTTTTTTCTCGTCACAGCACGGAATTTCACACCCCCTCACAAAAGTTTCGAAAAAGTGGCAAAACAAGATTAGTTTGCCAAAAAAAATCACGCTCAGACGAGATGCGATCTTTTCGCGGCGATGCCGCAATTTTCGGTGACCGTGGAAAATCACGCAGCCAGGAAAAGCCAAAATTAATGAGAGCGATCAAAAGTGAGTTTGAAGAAAGAAGGAAAAAAAACCCGCGGAGACAAAACAAAACAAGCGATTTAGAGAAACTGATAAAGTTGAAAAGATGAGCGCAGGCAGCGTACTTGCTGTTGATCACTCACTCATTTCTGGAGTTTGGTTGTTATTCAAATTGGGAAAACGAGACGAAACTTGGAAAGCAAAAGTCTTTTTCTTTTTTTTTGCTTTGTTTCGAATGTTTAGAGCACGATAACTAGCGGTTAAGTGAAAGATGAGCTCTTAAAAATTCAAAAACGAGGTTTTTTTTTGTTATTCAAGAATGAAATCGCCTAAAGTTATGCAACTAGCACACTCATACAAAACCCGTTCAAAAAATTACACATTTTGACCGCTTAAGGGGTGCGAAATCTGCGGGCAACAATCGGCCACGTAATTAGAGACAACGTTTTAGGAAGTAGTCTGGCTTGGCAAGATTTTGAAAAGATTGCAAGAGCTCCATCTCAAAGTTGTGGATTCGTGAAGTGGCATAAATGTTCGACAATTATGCTATTATACAAAATTTAGTTAATTTTCGTGCTGAGCATAATTGATGCTCACGTTTCATCTTTATTAGCTAATTAGATGATGGTTAGGTACGAAAGTTTAATTAATTTCCAGTGGAGATTGGTTTCATAATGATGAGCTTGTTCCGATGTGTGAAGGCTGAAAATAGCTGACGAATAGGTTGATTGAGTTGTAATTTAATTAGTGTTTTCGTTTTGGAGTAGTTTTGGGGTCGGAAATCAAAAAGAAAACAAAAGAAAATTTAAGCAAAACCATTCAATAAAGTGCTTTAATACAATTTATGTGGAAAACTAGTAAAACATTATTCCAAAAATGCAAATTAAAAACTAAAAACTAAAAACTAAAAACTAAAAACTAAAAACTAAAAACTAAAAACTAAAAACTAAAAACTAAAAACTAAAAACTAAAAACTAAAAACTAAAAACTAAAAGCAAAAAACAAGAAACAAGAAACAAGAAACAAGAAACAAGAAACAAGAAACAAGAAACAAGAAACAAGAAACAAGAAACAAGAAACAAGAAACAAGAAACAAGAAACAAGAAACAAGAAACAAGAAACAAGAAACAAGAAACAAGAAACAAGAAACAAGAAACAAGAAACAAGAAACAGGAAACAAGAAACAAGAAACAAGAAACAAGAAACAAGAAACAAGAAACAAGAAACAAGAAACAAGAAACAAGAAACAAGAAACAAGAAACAAGAAACAAGAAACAAGAAACAAGAAACAAGAAACAAGAAACAAGAAACAAGAAACAAGAAACAAGAAACAAGAAACAAGAAACAAGAAACAAGAAACAAGAAACGAGAAAAACGAGAAAAACGAGAAAAACGAGAAAAACGAGAAAAACGAGAAAAACGAGAAAAACGAGAAAAACGAGAAAAACGAGAAAAACGAGAAAAACGAGAAAAACGAGAAAAACGAGAAAAACGAGAAAAACGAGAAAAACGAGAAAAACGAGAAAAACGAGAAAAACGAGAAAAACGAGAAAAACGAGAAAAACGAGAAAACGAGAAAAACGAGAAAAACGAGAAAAACGAGAAAAACGAGAAAAACGAGAAAAACGAGAAAAACGAGAAAAACGAGAAAAACGAGAAAAACGAGAAAAACGAGAAAAACGAGAAAAACGAGAAAAACGAGAAAAACGAGAAAAACGAGAAAAACGAGAAAAACGAGAAAAACGAGAAAAACGAGAAAAACGAGAAAAACGAGAAAAACGAGAAAAACGAGAAAAACGAGAAAAACGAGAAAAACGAGAAAAACGAGAAAAACGAGAAAAACGAGAAAAACGAGAAAAACGAGAAAAACGAGAAAAATGAGTAATACGAGAAAAACGAGAAAAACGAGAAAAACGAGAAAAACGAGAAAAACGAGAAAAATGAGTAATACGAGAAAAACGAGAAAAACGAGAAAAACGAGAAAAACGAGAAAAACGAGAAAAACGAGAAAAACGAGAAAAACGAGAAAAACGAGAAAAACGAGAAAAACGAGAAAAACGAGAAAAACGAGAAAAACGAGAAAAACGAGAAAAACGAGAAAAACGAGAAAAACGAGAAAAACGAGAAAAACGAGAAAAACGAGAAAAACGAGAAAAACGAGAAAAACGAGAAAAACGAGAAAAACGAGAAAAACGAGAAAAACTAGAAAAACGAGAAAAACGAGAAAAACGAGAAAAACGAGAAAAACGAGAAAAACGAGAAAAACGAGAAAAACGAGAAAAACGAGAAAAACGAGAAAAACGAGAAAAACGAGAAAAACGAGAAAAACGAGAAAAACGAGAAAAACGAGAAAAACGAGAGAGAAAGAGAGAACAGAGAAATCTTCCTCTCTCTTCAAACCAAGAGAGCAATCACGGTCCATGGTTTTTCCAAACTTGATCCGCGCTGCGATCGAGGTGGAGAAAAATTCCTTCCGCTCCAAGATTGCTGGGAAATGCATGCGGGGAGAACACAGGTGGAAACTTTTGAAGCGACTCTTGCTATGCCAAAGAATGCACTTTCTTTCCGTAAAATTATTTCTTTCTACTTTTACACATTTCATTGCGCCGATAAATTGCACATTTTTTCTTTCGCTTCGCTCTGAGAAATGAACGACAAAAAAAAGCTTGAGAGGTTCCTAGCTAAAAAAAGTGTTACTACACAGCATTTTTCGCCCCTCGGCAACCTTTGACTCTCGCGAGATTAATGCATTAAGGGGTCGAATAATGGTAATCCGTTTCCTCCTGTGAGATTGTTGTTACTATGCGGCCGAGCGCGCCAATTAATCATATTAACTACAATAAATTAGACAGCCTCTGCTGAAGATAACAGGCGAGAAAAATGATTGCGAGAAAAAAACGTTCACTAAACGGTACATGAGAAACACGTACGCGTAATTTCTCCTCCTCGAGAGATCTTTGGCGAACAATTTCCGCGTGAAACAAAAGCTCTCATGAGTTGAGGTAGCCCTAAGTCGGCATTGAAAGTGCTTAGCTAAGCCGCTGCGCGTTGGTTGCGGAATCCGCGATTTCCAAATTTTGCTCGATTTTTTTTTTCAATTTCAACAAAATTACGTCATGAAAAACCTTATCGAAAATCGATCACAATTAATTAAAAAGCACTTAACCTAAAAGCTTATCGCGAAGCCCTTCGACACACTTTCCAAGCCATTGACTCTGACTCTCTGTTTCTTCAAGTGATTGGGCAATTGATGGCCAAACTACACGGCAGTCTAGGTCATGCGTTAAACACGCCATTTAACTCCACTTTGCCCTCAGTCTTGCGTGATCGCGACACATATGGGAGCAGCGACTTGGTTCCAAGTTCACTTTCAATGTTGGTGGCGTGATGTTTGAGTTTGGGTTTTTTCTAGATTTTTCTGGAAAAAGATATTTTTGTTGTTAATTTACTTTTTTAAGATTTGTTCTATCCCGAATAAATTAAACATCTTTTTTGTAAAAACCGCAAAATTGAACAATTTAAAATATGCTTCAGTTTTTAAGATTAAAAAAAACTCATAATTATTCAATTTTCTCAATAGTCATTAACTTTAAAAATATTTTTTAAATTCTTATTGAAGTAAATAAAAAGTTTAATGCTTGAATAAAATTCATTCAATAAAAAAATTAAAATGTTTAAATTACAGGCCACGGTGTCAACAATTAAATGAAAAAAAGTGTTTTAAAATGCATTTTACACCTGTCCAGTTGTTTTGCAATCATTAATTTCCAAATTTTCCAAGCATTGACGAAAATTTTATTTTTGCGAGAAATTAAAGTTTTTGCAGTGCTGTACATTTAATTTTATAAATGTTCAAAATATTTTTAAACGATCCCAAACATGCTAAATATGACAATCAATGCAGAAAATTGCATTTTAGTTTGTTCTCAGTAAATTAGACTTCTATTTTCATTGAAATTTTTATGTTTTTTGAAAAAATATTTTTTTTGCGGACCAATTTTGAGGGGGGGAGGGGGGGGGGCGACATAAACTTTGGAAAATATTTGCAACGACCTAAGGCCGTTGCAAATATTTTTTAAAGTTTATGTCACCCCCTCCCCTTCAAAATTGGTCTGAAAAATCAGGGGGCAAAAAAATAATTTTCCAAAAAACTTCAAAATTTCAATGAAAATAGAAGTCTAATCAACTGAAAACAATCTAAAATGCATTTTTCTGCATTGATAATCATATTTAGCATGTTTGGGCTTGTTTAAAAATGTTTTGAATTTTGATGAAATTGTGCTGTACAGCACCGCAAAATTTTTTTTTTCGCAAAAAATAAAATTTTCGTCAATACTTAGATATTTTGGAAACTAATGATGACAAAACAACTGGACAGGTGTATAATGCATTTTAAAACACTTTTTTCATTAAAATTTTGAAACCATGGCTCGTAATTTCAATTTTTATTCCTTCCCCCCCCCCCCCCCCCCTCGACTTTGGTCAGAGTCGAGGGACATAAACTTCAAACAATATTTGCAACGGCCTAAGTTTATTAAAATACCAAAAATCACAAAATTACGTATTTTTCACAATAAAATCATAATTTGAAATATGGGTATCGAGCGAATCGAAATTTTGTAAGCTTTTCACTTTTATGAGAGCTTTTTTTGTACATAAAAATACAAAAAAAAACACAAAATACTGCATTTTTCGAAAATTATGTTCGAAAAAAACAGTTTTTGTGAAGTTTTGTGTAGTATTTACAAAAAAAATGCAATACGGATATTAAAAGAAGTGAAACTTTGCATGCTTTTAAAATTTTATGAGAGTTTATTTTGGCAAAATTCAAAAATTTTCACAGGATGCATGATATTTTTCAAAAATATTCAAATTTTTTACAATTTGCAATATGGGTATCAAATGAAGTGAAATTTTGTTTGTGTTTTCATTTACATTAGATTTTCTTTAAACACTGAAATTTTCACAAAATACCGTATTTTTCGATAATTCTCAAATTTGCATAATTTGCAATATGGGTGTCAAACAAAGCGAAATTTTGTAAGTTTGTTTCCTTGTATGAGATTTTTTTTTAAATTCTTAAATTTTCACAAAATACCGTATTTTTTCGAAAATTCTCAAATTTTCATAATTTGCAATATGGGTGTCAAATGAAGCAAAATTTTGTAAGTTAGTTGCCTTTTATGAGATTTTTTTGTAAAATTCTTAAATTTTCGCAAAATACCGTATTTTTGGGAAAATTCTCAAATTTTCATAATTTGCAATATGGGTGTCAAACGAAGCAAAATTTTGTAAGTTAGTTGCTTTTTTTTGTAAAATTCTTAAATTTTCACAAAATACTGTATTTTCCGGAAATTCTTAAATTTTCATAATTTGCACTATGGGTGTCAAACTAAGCGACATTTTGTAAGCTTTTTCACTTTTATGAAAGTTTGTTTTAAAGTAAAATACTAAAAGTTTCATAAAATACCGTGTTTTTTTTTTTGAAAGTGCTAAAATTTTCATGATTTGCGATATGGGTTTCAAACGAAGTGAAATTTCGTATGTTTTTTCATTTACATGAGATTTTTTTTTAAACACTGTAATTTTCACAAAACTCCGTATTTTTCGATAATTCACAAATTTGCATAATTTGCAATATGGGTGTCAAATGAAGCGAAATTTTGTAAGCTTTTTCACTTTCATGAGATTTTTTTTTTTTTGTAAAATACATAAATTTTCACATAATACCATTTTTTTTAAAATGCTCAAGTTTTCATGATTTACAATATAAGTATCAAACGAAGCTAAATTTGGTAGGCTTTTTCACTTTTATGAGAGCTTTTTTTGTAAAATACAAACATTTCCACAATATACCGTATTTTTAGAAAATACTCAAATTTTCATTATTTGCACTATGGGTATCGAACGAAGCGAAATTTTATAAGCTTTTCCACTTTTATGATAGTTTTTCACAAAATATTCAATATTTTAAAATGTTTTAAGTTCAATATTTGTTTTAAGTTCAATATTTTTTTGAAAATTCTCAAATCTTTATGATTTGCAATATGGGTATCAAACGAAGTGAAATTTTGTATGCTTTTCACTTTTATAAGATTTTCTTGTAAAATACTAAAATTTTCACAAAATACCGTAAAAATGAAAATTCTCAAATGTTCATGATTTGCAATTTGGGTAACAAACGAAGTAAAATTTGTTATGCATTTTCACTTTTATGAGAGTTTATTTATGTAAAATCCTCAAATTTTCACAAAATTTCGTATTTTTACGAAAAAAAAATTTCATGATTTTTCATGATTTGCAACATGGGAATCAAACAAAGTGAAATTTCATAAGCTTTTTCACTTTTACGAGAGAGTTTTTTTTTTGTAAAATACAAAATTTTTCACAAAATATCGTATTTTTCATCGAAAATACTCAAATTTCCATGTTTTACAATATGGGTTTTGTAAAAGTTTTTTTTAGTAAATTTTCACAAAGTTATCTATTTTTCGAAACAACTCAAATTTTCATTATATGCAATATGGGTATCAAACGATATTAAATTTAGGTAGATTCTTTCACCAGAATAGTGCAGAATGATGCAGAATGGCCTCATTAATTACTATTAGCTACATTGGAAAAAATAAATCACGAATATATTTTACTCCAAAAACTTTTTTTTCTGGATGTTGGCCGAAATAACTAAATTCGTATTTTTTTTTGCCATTAGGGTGATTTACGTCATTAGGGTGGTCGTAAAAAATGGAATTTTCTTCGATTCTTTTTCAACCGACTTGGTCGTAAATGACCTTCAAAACAGCATTTTAAGTTTTCATTTGACATTTTCAAATGTCTGGCTAGATTTTTGAAACCTTACACTATTTTTCATTAAAAGCCTTTTTAATTATTAAAATTTCACTTGCATCCAAGACAGCTAAAATTGGTTGAAAATTTGGGTTCTGAGAAACTCGACGAAAATTTTCATTTTTGGACCACCCTAACACGGCGTAGGTCACCCTAATGGCCAAACAAAAAAAAAACAAAATGTTGAGCTTGATCGGAGATTTTTTTTTGTTTTATATAAATCTTATATTTTGCCTTTAACCATGAAGAGTTATCGTGAATTTACGGAAAAAAAGTTTTGAAAAAGTTATTTATGAAATGAAAAGTTTTTTTGTACCAAATCATTCAACACTCCCTGTAATTATAAAAAAAAACCTTTCAAAACAAAACTCATTTCTCGCCCAAAATCAATCAAATCTCAGCAGCCCGGCGGAAAATCTCCCCCAAATTTCGCTCTCTCCATCTCCAAAGAGCCCACAAATCTCAAGATTTCCCTCATTTTCGCTCCCTCTCTCTCATCCCCGAAGAGACTTGAACGGTTTTTCGGGGGGGTTCCTCGCCGACCAGCTCGCCTGCTCCGATCCAATCGCGTTTTGGCAGTTGCCCCGACCAGCTGTGCTAGGCTTCGTGTGCGCGCACGTGTTCGTCTCCGAGAGGCTTCCCTTCGGGCTCTCTTCGCGCGACCCGGTACCGTTCGCGCGCGTGACTTTGCCCGAGTGCTGATTTTTTGGAGAATTCAACGAATCGCGTCGCGATTTTAGTTGTTTTGGTGTGAGTGAATGTTGATCGATTTTTTTTTGTTTAGTGTTTTCTTTTGTTTGTTTTTTTTTTGCCGAAATTCGCTCTTTCTCTCTCGCTCTCTCTCTCCTTCTTTCCGCGCAACCTGTTACGCTCTGAATGCTTTTGTTTTCGTTTGCTTTTTACGAGCCGCTTCGTCCCGCTGGTTCGGGATGGCCCGTCGTGCGGCTTTCTTCGGCCACGTTCGGCCGGCTTGGCAGTGTTTGGGACCGCGGGCCAGCCAAGAGAGCCAGATTATCTTCGCGGTGTGATGTGGTCGGTCGATCGTTGAGTAAAAGAAAGTTTTTTTGGCTTATGAGTTTTAATTCGGGCTCTTTTTTTTCATATGTGTTATTAATGCATCTTTTTTCGCCTCTTTCTTCGTTGAGGTTGGCCCGCGGGTGTTTCGCGCAGAGAAAAAACGAAGGCTTTTTTTAATCGATTTTTATTAACAGTTAGGTTTATCACCTGTTTTTGGTGAGTTTAAAGTGTGGCTTTGGCTTCGCTGTGGAAGAATAAATCAAAGGCTTGGCGAAGCTTGAAGTGATTTTTTGGGAAATGAAAAATGTGAAAAATTTGAAAATAACGCAGAAAAAGTTAGTTTAAAGCAGCAAACAAACCGAAAGCATCGGGAAAGAGTCAACAAGAGAAGCAATAGAGAAGGAAGAACCTCAACCACATAACAGAAAGAAAACGAAGAAAATGGAAAGTGAAGCGTGAAAATTGCACAAAAATCACTCGAAAAAATCAGAGTGACTAACCAACAGAAGAGCCACTGGAGAGAAGGAGAGGGAATATCAAAACAACAACAAAAAAGAAGAAAACAAGAGCAAAGCAAAAAAAAAATCACCTTCCAATTGGCAGAAAAGTGCGAATGAAATTTTCCCAAATTTGAGTGACAGGTGCGCGCGCAGCACCCTACTAGTGTTAGTGAGAGTGAGTGTCAAAAGGCCGTTCCCATTGTTTATCGTCGAAGACGTCACACACACACGCAGCAACGAGTGGCCCATTTCATCTCACACTGCTCGGAAGTAGACCGGAACGGTTGGCGATCCACACACAACTGCAGTTGCTGGGATTAAATTAGCACGTGGTGACGCACCGTTTGGTTGTATTGGTGCGCGGCAGTGGATCTTCTCGAGGAGGAGGTTTTTCCTCATTTTTTTCACCCAGCAGGTTAATTAAATCGGTAAGTTTTGTGTTTGTTGTTGCAGTTGTGTTGCACAAGAGGGAAAGACCGCAGGAGGTCCGAAAATGGTATACAATTTTGTATTGGAAAGTGTCGCGTGCTGGGAAAAGAAGAGGAAGAAATAGAAGAAGGTCGAGTTGGTTGCATTACAAATTGTGGGTTTTTGGGGGGCTGGTTTGACAGTTTAGAAAGCGGAAAAGCATTCAATTTTGACGTATTTTTTGGGAAGGGGACTAATTGGGACGGTGGGTGTTGATGGGACTGGAATTGGAACAATGAAGGGAGTTTTGAGTCGTTGGGAGTTGATAATGCGAGCTAATTAGTTTCAAAAAGATGCAGAACAATTTGAAAATGGTTTGATTTTTAAAAAACGAGTTTTATTCCACAAAAAAGTCTGTTATAACACGTTTTCTAATTTTTATATAACATCCTTAAATAAGCTGTCGAAAAAGTAAACCTTTCAAAGTAAACAAACAGAATATTATTTGAATAATTCTTGCATGAATAATTTAGATACCCGAGCAGACGGAAATAACTTGGTAATAACATTTTTTGATGTTTGAAAATACTTGGCCAATATTATTTTATGTTATTTATAACAAGTTTATTCATCGTTATGATTTTTTTGTTATTGTATTGTTATTGTAATAACAGACTAATAACATTTTTAGTTATTCTTCGAAAAAATCTTTGTTATTATTTTTTGTTATTTTACCGACTAATCCGATCATCCCAATAACAGTTGGAGGTATTCTTTCATAACAAAAATTGTTATTTCATAATTGTTTTGGCTTTCAACCAATATCAGACCAATAACCAATTTTGTTATGATAACATAAATTTTTGTTGGTTTTTCACATTTTATGCTATAGAATGGCACCATAATGATTTAAATTGTAAAAATTGGACACTACATAAATTACTGCAAACTTCTTTTTACTTAAAACATAGGAAATGTTAGGAAAAAATACAGCCAAATTTGACCCCTAGAAAATATATATTTTTTTGTAAATATTGGCAAAGTCACATAAACAAGTAAAACTTTCAACCCAAAAATTTTCGAAAATTTTAAGAGATTTTCTTTCCAATGTTTTGCCTTCCTCACCTTACTGAAGAAAGGCTATAAAATAACTCGAAAAAATGAACTTATTAATTTGACCTCGTAGAAATCGAACTTTATTCAGTAGAATCGTCGTATCTCGCCTATAGTTCATTTTAGTTTGAGTTTTACATTGATTATTATGTAAAATTGTCCGGAGAACACGATGGTGACAAAATAAAACAAATTAAAATATAAGGAATTGGTCAAAACTGAATTTTAAAACTTAAAATGTTAAAATATTTTATTAATGGGCATTTAAGGGTTAAAATTTTATTTTTATCGAATTCCTTGGACAATTTTCTATAGAATGCAACCTGTAGAAAGTCTTTTGCTCAAATAGTTGCAAAGTTATGATCAAACGAAAAAAAAGTTTTTTTGAAAATCGCCAAAAAAGTGGGCGGTGCCAAAAATAGAGGGATGGTCCAATCAGCACCAAACTTAGGATTTCTGTTAACTATCGATAGATGAACGTTCCCTCCAAGTTTAGTCCAAATCAGTGAAGGTCGAGTCCAAAAGTGTACTCAGTTGACCTGGAATGACCCATATGCGTATCAATCGGGATTTTTTCATACATTTCGAAAGTAATACAGGGGACTCTCTCGTTGTCGAAATTGAAGGGACCATCTAGAGCGGGAGTAATCAAAACTTCTTGAAAGTTTTCAATCTTTTTTTACAATTTTTTTTTCGAGAAAAAAATACTCAAAATTTCAGTCAGTTGAGTCAAAAACTTAAATTTTGAGTATTTTTTACGCAGTTTTGTTAAAAAATTGAGTATTTTCATAACCACTTTCGAAATATACGAAAAAATCCCGATCAATTGATACCTATATTATAAAAAACTGAAAATTTAAGTTTTTTCTTGAAAATACGTAGTTTTATAAAAACATCTAGTGCTATCAATAATTTGTTTTAAAATTTTCGAAATGTATGACAATCCCGAACCATTTGATACCCATTTTCTACAAACTGAAATTTTCAGTTTTTTTCGAAAATTTATAGTTTTGTGAAAAATTTGGGTATTTTAAAAAAAAATATTATAGCTTTAGAAATGTATGAAAAAATCCCCATCATTTGATTCCTATACAGTAAAAATCTAGAATTTTGGGTACTTTTTTCGAAAATACGTAGATTTGTGAAAAATTGTAGTATTTGCATAAATTGGTTTTACAACTATCGAAATATACAAAAAAATCCCGATAATTTGACGCCCATATGGTAAAAAAAAACTGTTTTTTTTTTGGCATTTTTTCGAAAATACGTAGCTTTTTGAGATTTTATAGTATTTAAAAAAAATATTTAAATGTATTTGAAATTAATTAAAAAATCCCGATAATTTGATACCCATATTTCGAAAACCATATTTGAGCTTGACAAGTAGGTTTCCCATACTGAAGGGCTAAATATTTCAGGATGTAATATTACATAAAATTTTATAAAATATTGCAAAATGTATTTTACAGCCAGGCCTTTTACACGCATTTGGTTCACTACTTTTTTTTTTGCTGTGTAGAACTTTGCAGAATAGAATAAATTGAAATATAATAAATGGAGTTTTTTGTCTTATTTACTGCCCTTTTTTACTATTTTAAAACTGATGATTGAAATTTAAAAAAAGCTCAATATATATATATATATAATTTTCGATCCATTTTATTACAAAAAAAGTAGACAAAGTAATGACAGTTGTTTGAATTGGTTTTGAGTCTGCAAAACTAGAAAAACTTTCACATCGCAATTTTTATTATTTTTTATTGACATAATAGTGGGTTGAATATTGTTCAAATCTTGTCTAACAAATAACTATTGCAAAAAGTCGTGAAAGTTCGATGAAAATGTCTTCTCGAAATGCCATTTCCCAAATCCTCATTAGGTCACAATCTTCACATACTCAACCGTTCCAAAATTGTGTCAATGTGTTTATCACCTTCCTCCAAAAAATTCCCACCAACCCGACGTTGCCTGACGTAACCAAAGGTCACTTACCCAGCTCCCAATTAAAGGTTAACCACGCCACAGTGCAACGCTCCGCGTTACAGGCAGGTGTCTTTCGAATGACATAAGAGCCTCCAAACGGTCGCAAATCAGCGCAATGACAGCTGCTCGGAGATTGCAATCGTCGCCGCCATCGGAAGCTGAGCTCAAATACCTTGCAACGAGCGTCCGTCGATGAGGCACTAAAACAAAACAAGGGGTGTTGGGAAGGAAGGAGGGGGGGGGGGGTAACTTTCTTCCCTGCTGGCCTTTTTGGCCGGTTCGTCGCTTGACGTTGCGCAAGTCTCTCGCCGCGTGGAGCAGGTCCTTTTATCGGCCGGTCGCAATCTTTATGAGTCGTGTAATTATGGAGAGGTACGGGGGAAGTACGACTTGGTAAACTATAAATTTATTTTGAAAAATTGATAGAAATTTCTTAAACTAACGAAAGATAGTAACAACTTCAGCAAAATTATATTTATTTGTTTTTTAAAAAGTGTTTAAAAAAGTTAAAATTGAAAATCATAAAAAAACGACAACTCTGTACTCAAAATCGGCCCAACCCTGTGCAAAAGCTGATGGCTTAATGTCGATGCAACTCTTGGCGTGGCCACCTCGACGGAACAGGGATGATTAATGGCCGCGGACGGGCCGGCGCAACGCAACGCTGACGGATCTTCACCGAACGCTGCTATACAAAGTGGCGGCTCGAAACCGGGTCCAAGAGCCGCTGGGACCGGTTTGGGTTTCTCTTTCGTTGGCGTCTCCCATGGGTTACAGTTGGGGTGGATGGAAGCTTAGGTGTAAGAAGAGGTTTGCAATTGCCTCAAGAATCAAGCCTTCGGGGACCTAGTTTCGAGCAGGAATCTCGCAATCGAGAACGCCAAGGCAATGCTGAAGAGCGAACAATTTATTAATTTATATTTATTTTTTAAGATAATAAGTTCGGCAAGTCTGCTATTTGGCACCAAGAAAGAAGGGCCCTTTCCCGACATTTTGCGGGGTCCGTCGAAATACCGTCGATTTTTCTTCACAAAAGTCGCTGAAAATCGATGGATTCAAGTCATGTGATTTTTGTCCATCCCGGGCAGACGGTAATAACAAAATTCATAATAACATAAAGTATTATGGAATCTTCATGATAATCAATTTTTGCATAAGGGTTGAATATCAGTTTATGTTATCATAACAAAATTTGTTATTGGTCTGATATTGGTTGAAAGCCAAAACAACTTGGGAATAACATTTTCTGTTATGGAAGAATAACTCCAACTGTTATTGGGATGATCGGGTTAGTTGTTAAAATAACAAAAAAATAATAACAAAGATTTGTTCGAAGAATAACTAAAAGTGTTATTAGTCAGTTATTACAATAACAATCCAATTACAAAAAAAATCATAACGATGAATAACAAATCTTGTTCTAAATATTATAAAATGTTATTGCCCTAGTATTTTCAAATACAGTGGACTCTCTGGCTGTCGATCTTCTCGATATCAATATTGCTCCAGCTGTCAATAAAAATTTCAGTCCCTTCAAGAAGATTGCTTTGATTTTTCGTTCTGTAATTTGATAACTCTCTCTCTCGACGGTCCCTTCAATATCGATTTCAGCAAAGTTTGAAAGAATGTAAAATCTTACATTCATAATTTTAAGGGTAAGGGACCATCCATAAAGCACGTGGACACCTTGGGGGTAGGGGGTTGTCCACGCTCCATACAAAAAAGATTTTATTTGTTTGGAGATAAATTAAGGGGTAAGGGTTAAGACATCCAAAAAAGTGTCTACGTGGTGTGTGAATGGTCTCTAACCGATTACAATATATTACACAATACTTATGAAGCGTTCTTTTATTACGTAACACAGATGGGGAGAGGGGGGTCCGACGCTGTGTTACGCTCCATACTTTTTTTTAATGTGTATGGAAATTTTGTTACGAGGGGGGAGAAGTGGTCGATAAATATTTTTTTCACGTTACGTTATAAAAGAACACTCCCATAAAATTTAAAAAATATATTTGAAAAAAAAACGCAAAATCGCAAACAAATTAATTTAAAAAAAGCAATGCAAGATTATTTATGAAAATGTATTTATTTTTCAACTTTTGCTTTCTTTATATCAGTTAGCCGATATTTGTCCGTTTTTTATTATGGAGCTCGGATTCGTGATCAGGGACAAAAGTTACTCCTTAGGACATAGTTTCACGCAAATCAAAGTGGGGTCCGGGCCACTTTTTCCGATTTCGTGTGAGTTGGTGCAGAATTACCCACATATTTTGCCATTAGTAATTCCAAACACTTTCAATTTTCCAAATCCGTTCCCACCCCTTCTAGCGGATATGGAAACCGACCTCATATCCGATCCCTATCAGATTCGTGTTTTGACGGATTATTGCACACAAGCCCCTGCAACCAAACCAGCGCAATTTGCCACAAAAAGCAATTTCAAAGTTGAGGGCAACGACAGCCGACTGCGCTACCATCGCCGCGAACTAATTTGCATCCGTTTTCAAACGGCTCCGGGGAAGGGGGGGGGGGGGGGTGGTGGCGGAGGCCAACCCCCAAGTGCCACACGCAAAACCGGTAGACCGCCCAGTGAATCGGAAGGAAACCGACTTTGCCCGTCGATGGCGAAATCCGCCAAAAACCCAACGGCGGCGGAATTATGAAACTCAATATGGCGGCCGGTTGAGCACGCGAAAAAATGCACGGAGGGAAATAGACACACGATAAGTGCTGGGTTTTTTTTTCTCTAATGACGACGCTGACGAGCCCAATTGAATGCCCGACGATTTGGTGCCTTTCAATCATAAAACTGAAATCGAACAACAACACCTTTGCAGGAGGTTTCGTGAAACGGAACGGATGTCGAGCGGCCGGCTTGGCCACCTGCGATTGGTCTTTGGACAAATTAAATCATAATGAACGGTTGTCACGTAGTTTGACGTGTGAGAAGGTGGGCCAGCTATGGTGATAGGTGAATGTTTAATTCGATGGCGCAGGCTTTCAAAATATGGTGTTTGGAAATGTGTTGTTTAGAGTAAAATTATGGTACTCAGGTTTGTAGAGATTTCAGCGGTTTTTGTTGATTCTTAAGGTTTATTTTAGATTTTGGGATTATATTTTTGTTTATTTTTTCTTGTCGCCCTAGTTATGTTATGTATGGGTCTATTTTAGAATAATTAATGACAATAATTTGAATAGTTTTCTATAGAGGAGAAAAGCAACTCGCGACAAAATTTTTAGGCTAAGAATTTTGGCATGTATGATTTTCATAAAGTATTCGCCTCCTTTTCTGTCCCACAGAAAACTGGCGACAAGGTAGTTGTCAAACTAGGCCAAACTGTTAAAGTCACTCACAAAATGAACTTTGAGTGATTTGAGTTCATTACTGACGTCACGATTTTCTCCTCTATTAGAACACCCACAGTAGAGAGCCGAGGGAATAACTCTACCCAAATTAAATGGAAGAATAAACCTCTCGCGGGTGAACCTCCACGAATTTATGTTCATTTGTTCCGTGAAACAGTTCATCCCATTGAGTGGCTTATATTGCCAAATTATCATCTTACCGTCATCGAACATTGGTGACCGATACTGCAAAGGCGCTGTTGCCGCCGGAACTCGGTCGGCGGTGGAATTATGACGGCGGAATTAGTGGACTGTAACACTTGTTGTTAGGGAACGATTCCAGGAAAGAAAAACACGTTTAACCTTTACTAAAACTAAACTAAATCTATATTAGAGCAAAAGTAAACAAAAAGACGTCCGCACTGTACGCAGTCCGCGAGTCGAGTGCAGGGATGCCACATTTGAAGATTTTCGAGCACAGGCTCAATGCTCAAACGTATTGTTTTGGCATGTTATTCGATGATTTTTAATTAAATGAATTTCTCACGAAAAAGATAACAATGTTCTGCTTCTTTTCCCAAAAACAGATTTGTAAAATATAATTTTGCCATCAAGTTAAACTCATTTGCGTTTTTGTGATGTGCCCGAAAATCTTCAAAATCTGGCATGCCTGGTCGAGTGTGCAAAGTTTTGACAGCGCGCGCTTTTCCTGCTTGCCGTTGCGCGCTTCTTCTCTTTCTCTCTCTTTCGGCGCTGTCAGGTTGGCAGCGATGCGTCGGGTAGAAAATAATCACGTTCGGGACGAACATCCTCCCCCGGCTGAAGGCTGAAGGGCTTCAGGAAACTCCGGAAGTGGTCGGATATCAGGAGGTTCTTTCGCTTGCTGGAGATGCCGAATGATGATTCTCGGAATGTTGGAGTCTGGAACTGGTGGTTGGTATCTGTTGGCAGCAGCTGATGTCGTCGTGGAGCCCGGGGCTCGAGGTGGTTGGTAACGCCACTTCCTATCTCGTGGGCGTTGCTGCTTCATGGAGCCGATGCAGCTTGGCTCTTTCGATGGCCCGCGATTGTAGAGTCGCAGATCATCTCGGTGAAGAGTCTCGTGACAAGACTCTTCTCTCGCTGGTTTCCGGAAATCTGCCATGGTTGACGCAACGGCACGCTGGACGGTGCTTGGATTTGTTGCGACCTTGGCCTGGTTCTTGTGTGCGGTGGATGCACGGGAGTTTCGTGACGAGCCTTTCTCGTGGCACTCGTCGCTACGGTCACTCGGCTGTCCAACATGGTCGGACTTGGCGCCGATTCAGCAGCCACGGCGGGTTCGCACGAGCTGGTAGCAGTTTTCGGCGGGTCTTCCTTCGGCGAATGTTTCTCCGAGACCGCCGGAGGATTCTCTTGATCGAGGACGTCATGCGCGGGGATGACGTCGAGCAGTTGTGGTATAGAAGGGGCACCTACCTTGCTGACCTTGGTTGGTTCGTTTACGGTCGACTCCACGACCTGGCTGCACGTGGCAACCGAACATTTGATCTGCCCGCCGCCTGGTGCTACGGCGGATTCGGTATGGATGCGGGTTTCCTGCGGTTGCAGAAACTGGACAGGCACGTAGAGCACGGGCTGGTACTGCACCGGTGGGTACAGCAGGGCGATTTCCATGGACTCGATCGCCAGGAAGGTTTCTCGGAAGAGTTTCAAGAACTCCTTTCGCTTCTTCTCGTACGCGCTGGTTTCGGCAGGTTCACACACGTCGATCAGCTCCATGTACAGCTCCTCGTACTCATCGACGGTTCCCTGAATCTTCTTCAAGAGCAGTCGAACCAGAGGCATGTTCGCCTCCTGGGGATTCTCTTCCGCATGTTTCGCCTGGGCTCGGATTCGCTCGACTCGTGCGTGTACACGCTCGCACTTGTACACCAAGAACTCTTCTTCAGCCATTGTTTTAAGTACACTTTTCACTGGGTGGTTCTTCACGGCTTACAGTTTGCGCGACATCGCCCGACGATGTAGGGCACAGCGACGGGTACGCTGACCTAGAGTGGGTTGATCTGAGGGGCAGATTCAACCTGGCCACGATAGAATCGGTCGACTTCTACCGTGCCACTCCGGATACGGCGATGCGCACAACACTTTCTCACTTCTGGCTGATTCTGTTCAGCGGCACTGTTCTTGCTCACCACGAGAGCACACACACATACAACGTGAAACAGCAGCAGGGTTGCTGGTGTCACGGGTTACGGCCGGAGTCACTTCCGGAGGCCGCGTGTTCACTTCTTGCGGTAGATCCGGGGCCGGTTTGCTCCGGAATCTTTCGAATCGCCCGGATTAAGAGGCCGGTTTGCCTCTTCCTCCGGCGCGGTTGCGTCTGGCAGGGGTTTTTGGCCGGTTTGCCTCACCCTTTCACACGCGCCACGGTTCCGAAGCCGGTTTGCTTCGGAAGATCGAGTTCGCAGGCCGGTTTGCCTCGAACTTTGACACTCGCGGAACAGGTTCTGGAGCCGGTTTGCTTCGAACCTCACACGCGATCCGGAACGTTCCAGGTTCTGAGACCGGTTTGCCTCAGCGGAACTGTCCGGGTTCGCAGGCCGGTTTGCCTCGAACGATGTCACTCGCGGATCGGGAACGTTCCGTGGCAGAGGCCGGTTTGCCTTGCCAGTTCTTCTTCTTCTTCTTTTTCCTGGAACCGTCCAATCAGGTGGCCATCCGGTTCGATTGGACCAATGTTGCCGCCGGAACTCGGTCGGCGGTGGAATTATGACGGCGGAATTAGTGGACTGTAACACTTGTTGTTAGGGAACGATTCCAGGAAAGAAAAACACGTTTAACCTTTACTAAAACTAAACTAAATCTATATTAGAGCAAAAGTAAACAAAAAGACGTCCGCACTGTACGCAGTCCGCGAGTCGAGTGTGCAAAGTTTTGACAGCGCGCGCTTTTCCTGCTTGCCGTTGCGCGCTTCTTCTCTTTCTCTCTCTTTCGGCGCTGTCAGGTTGGCAGCGATGCGTCGGGTAGAAAATAATCACGTTCGGGACGAACAGGCGCAGTTCGATATGTCAAAGGTTTTTGGTTCGAGTCTAGATATCGGCACTTTTTTTTGGTTGATGAACAGCTTTGAAAATGAACCCATGAGAATAACGCTCTCGCTAATCTCGGGATTTATTCTCTGTGTCCGTTCACAGTACCTTTATACTACTATCGTGTTCTTTATTCTCTCGGATAGCAAATCTTTAATATAAAATGATGAACACGGTATGGCGAATGCCAAATATAATAAATCGAAAACACCTATGAGAGATTTATACGTAGAAGGATTTGTTTTACCTTCCTGATTAAGATATGTTCAATTAAAAATATTCTATCGGTGAAATTTACGTTTTTCAGATTTTTTTTTTTTAATAATATAATTAAGCTGATTAAAAAATACTTTCTTCGAAAGTTTATGCTAATCAAAGGTAAAAGAAATGTCAAACATTTTGACTTATTTACAAATTATTTGAATTTACTTAAGCCACCATGTGCCTCCTCACATGGTACTTTATATGGGAAAACATTTTTTTTTTCTGAAAAACGCAATTATGATATTTTGAATTGAAATTCTTTATCAGAAACCGTGTGAACTCAAAAAAAATTAAAAATTCCTTTGTATATTTTTAGTTTTTTTTTTTTTTTTGAAAAATGCAGGTTAATTTAATTTTTGATTTTGTGATGTGATGTGATGTGATATGCAAGCCTAGCAATCATCAATGCCAGATGCGAAAATTTCCCTTTAAACTTTCTAGATTACCTTTTCAAAAGGTCCTATGCGTCATGGATTTCCGGTGGTAATAGGATCTTTTTAAAAAGTAAGCTATAATTTAAAAAAAAAGTTAAAATTCAACAAATTTCTCCTGAGGTTGTAAACGGTATCATTTGATTGCCATGTTTGTTTTAAAACAAACATTGAAAAATTGAAAAAGTTCTGAAATTAAGACACAAGTTACTTAGACTTGTTTTTTTGTGTTTTATTGAGTCTTTTATGATATTTTTATCTCTAAAAAATCTCTTAATTAAATCTAAACATTAAAATTTAGGAACCAGTTTTCTTATCCAGTATTAACCCTCTACAATCCAACTCCGCCTCTAGACGTTCATTGATCTAAAAAAATCGCCAAAAATCAATTTTTCAACCAATTTTGGATCTTTAAAAAAGCGTTGGAAAGAAGAACTCTTAAAATATAAGACAATTTCAAGGGTGGGAGTGCGAGTTGTTTTAGAAGACTTTGCCAATGTTTAAAAAAAAAATCATTTTTTCTGGGGTCGTTAACAAATTTTAGCGAAAAAAAACTTTTTGCGATAATAAACATCGAAAATTTTCAAAAAATCCAAGGATTTTCAAATCAACCCAAACATGCTAAAATGATTCAAAACGCAGGGGAATGTATTTTAAATTGATTTCAGCTGATTGCAGTTCAAATTCCATTGAAATTTTGATTTTTCGGGTCAAATTTGAAGGGGGGGGGGAGGGGGGAGACAAAAACTTTAAATAAAATTTGTACCAGCCTGAATCTGAAAGCATTAAGAAAAGCAAGTTTTGGAGCTTTGGTGTCATCAGAAAACTTGTTGCAAATGGGAAGGGGCAACTTTTGGTTTGGTTGAAAATTAGGGTGGTTCACCCTAAATTAGAGAAAGCATCTGAGCAAACCTTTAAAAAATAGTTTTTTGAACTTAGAAATTCAGAGATATGTTTTAGGAAAAAAGTGATATTCGATGCACTTTTAGAACTCTAAAAATAAACATTCACATTTTTTGACAAGTCAACTTGGACTTAAGGGTCAAATGTTACATTAATTTTAAGATAAAAAAAATGCAAATTTAAAACTTAAGTATCTTGAAAAGGCGCAGACCAAATTTTAAGCGCCAGGTTGAATTCGAAAGATGAAATCCAACGCTGAAAAAAACTGTTTTTCGTTCATTATGGCTATGAAATGATAAAAAAAGGAAAATGTGAATTTCTCAGTGTGTCCAAAGGCATCAGTAATAAAATTCTCTGCATAACTGTTGACCTTTTTTTTTGGCATCGAGAAGGCATCCAAAGAGTTTCAGCCAGATTAAAAAAAAAAACCACTAAAAAAATCTGGGCCCGAAGTCTCAGATAATTGCTCAAACTTCATGATTCTTGCCAGTTTACGTTGAACTATTAAGGTTTTGCAGCGCGATTGCGTTTCAAATGTAGGTGGCGCCAAAATTAGGATACTTGCCTAAAATCGTATTCCTTTCTGCCGATTAAAGAACAAAATCGATTATTTCTTATGATTCCCAGCAACAATCTTAATGAAACTGGTTGCTAAAGACGAGAAATTTTTTTTGCTTTAAATAATGAACATCAATTTTAGGGTGCGCAAGAATTTGTGAACTTTTTCTTTAAAAAACATGTTTTGGAACACGAAAAAATTAGTTTCCCGAAAAATATCAATTGAAACAAACAGTTATATAGTTAATAACAAGTGTATTAACGTATATTCAACCATTTTTATTGATTTTTGACAGACTTTCTTGCCAAATAGTTCAAATTACTATCTTTTACTAAATTTACAATTCTCTCATAGTAAAATCAAACAAATATTGCAAAGTTATACATCAAATTGTTGGAAATAATTTTTCTCATCCGAATCCGGCATAAGTTTTTTAGAAATGTTGATTATGAAGGAAAAAACACATTTTTTCAAAAAATCATAGGTTTACGCTATTTGTTCATAGGTGGCAACATGTGTCTTTTAGCTTTGCTGCAAATTCTCTATTTCAGATAACTCTTTTTTAAT